>NC_091996.1:98886073-98893573 GCF_044704955.1 Pristiophorus japonicus
AGGCCTGTTGCAGATAAGGGATTTTTCCGGACGAGGGGAGGTCACGTTAAAATTGGATGGTACAGATACTGGGCAAGGGGCTATCGGGGCTGGCTGGCTTTGGGCTGTGAGTGCGGCAGTGAGATCATGGAGGGGGTGGGGGCACACAGATCACGGGGTCAGGTCAGCGATTGCGGGAGTCGGCAGTGAGGAAGGACTTCAATTTATTCATGTCGGAATTCTGCGTCGGGAATGGTTCTGGATGAGGGGTGGTTCTGGATAAGGGAGTTTCTGGATATGGGAGTTCTGGATAAGGGAGTTTCTGGATAAGGGAATTCTGGATAAGGGAGTTTCTGGATAAGGGAGTTCTGGATAAGGGAGTTCTGGATAAAGGAGTTCTGGATAAGGGAGTTTCTGGATAAGGAAGTTCTGGATAAGGGAGTTTCTGGATAAGGAAGTTCTGGATAAGGGAGTTTCTGGATAAGGGAGGTTCAACCAGTGGTCGATGAATCAACAACTGCAGATCTTCACAAAACAGAAGCTATATTTTCCACAGATAGTTGTTAAGATGGAGAATGCTGGGCCAGAAATAGCAGATGAAGCAGGCCAGCGTAATAGAAGGGAAGTGAAATGTCCTTTCCATTTCAAAAGGGCAGAGAACTAACTGAAAAGGGGAAATCTTTAATGGGGTGGGAGAAAGGACAGGAGAATGGGGGTGAGTGGGGAGAACATTCAGGGACGGGAACAATGGGCTGAATGGAGGAGCGCAGATAGCTCGGGTTGTGAGGCTGGAGGAGGTTACTGTGATAGGGAGGGGCGAGGGCCATGGAGGGATTTGAACACAAGGATTAGAATTTTGAAATCGAGGTGTTGTTTAACTGGGAGCCAGTGTAGGTCAGTGAGCACAGGGGGTGATGGGTGAGTGGGATTGGGTGCGAGTTAGGACATGGGGCAGTGAGCACAGGGGGTGATGGCTGAGCGAGACTCACTGCGAGTTAGGACATGGGGCAGTGAGCACAGGGGGCGATGGGTGAGCGGGACTCGGTGCGAGTTAGGACATGGGTCAGCGAGCACAGGGGGTGATGGCTGAGCGAGACTCACTGCGAGTTAGGACATGGGGCAGTGAGCACAGGGGGCGATGGGTGAGTGGGACTCGGTGCGAGTTAGGACACGGGTCAGCGAGCACAGGGGGTGATGGGTGAGCGGGACTCGGTGCGAGTTAGGACACGGGGCAGCGAGCACAGGGGGTGATGGGTGAGTGGGACTGGGTGCGAGTTAGGACACGGGGCAGGGAGCACAGAGGGTGATGGGTGAGCAGGACTGGGTGCGAGTTAGGACACGGGGCAGGGAGCACAGGGGGTGATGGGTGAGTGGGACTGGGTGCGAGTTAGGACACGGGGCAGCGAGCACAGGGGGTGATGGGTGAGTGGGACTCGGTGCAAGTTAGGACACAGGGCAGTCGAGTTTTGAATCACCTGTAGTTTACGTCGGGTAGAATGTGGGAGGCCGGCGAGGAGTGCGTTGGAATAGTCAAGTCTGGAGGTAATGGAGGATATTAGGGTGGAACCTCCGAGGATAGGAAATGGCATCACTTCTGAGAGACAGGTTCCAGCTATTAACTTTTCTGTCCAAGGAGGACACTGCTTCCTTGGGGTTTCTAATGGAAGGAGGAGGGGTTGGGAGAGAGGTCTTGCCGTACAGCTAGAGCCAACCAGCAAGCAGCAAATCCCCAAGGCAAATACTCTTCCCTCCCCGGCACCGGAGCGATGGGCTGGATGGCCTCTTCTGTCCCCTGAAAACTTGCATGGATAAAAGTGACACCATTGTGTCCAAGACCCCTGCCCCTCCCCAACCCCTCCCCCAACCGCACCCCCTACCCCACACTGCCCCCTCCCCTCCGCCCCTCCTGCTCCCCCCTCACCCCCGCCCCTCCCGCTCCCCCCGCCACTCCCTGCCACTCCCCCCGAGCTGCGGGCCTTCAATCTTACCGGAATGCCGTATCTCTCGCGGATGCCGACGCGCATTGCGAGGGAGATGGGCGGGATGGGACCCAAGCTAATGTAGCCGCAGGCGTTGCAGGACGTGTCGAGCAGCGGGAGACAGAGACACTCGCCAAACTCATCCACGGTCTTGCACATGAAGCACGGCATGCACCAGGCCGCGAGGCAACCTGTGGGGCGGAGAGAACAAAGGCACCAAGCTTAGTGTCGCTCGACAGGGACCGCACGCACACACCAGCGACGCACCAGCACTCCTCCGCCGTAGGATGCCGAGATCGGCCGCATTATCATTTCACCCCGTCATCGGCCATCTTTAGTGTGACAGCCGGGGCTCAGTGGGCAGCATCCTCTGTGTCATGAGTCTTAGCTGGAGGAGAAGGTCGTGGGTTCAAGTCCTACTCCAGGGTCTTGAGCACAAAAATCCTGACTGACACTCCCAGTGCAGTACTGAGGGAGTGCCGCACTGTCGGAGGGGCAGTACTGAGGGAGCACCGCACTGTCGGAGGGGCAGTACTGAGGGAGCGCCGCACTGTCGGAGGGGCAGTACTGAGGGAGCACCGCACTGTCGGAGGGGCAGTACTGAGGGAGTGCTGCACTGTCGGAGGGGCAGTACTGAGGGAGCGCCGCACTGTCGGAGGGGCAGTACTGAGGGAGCGCCGCACTGTCGGAGGGACAGTACTGAGGGAGTGCTGCACTGTCGGAGGGGCAGTACTGAGGGAGCGCCGCACTGTCGGAGGGGCAGTACTGAGGGAGCGCCGCACTGTCGGAGGGGCAGTACTGAGGGAGCGCCGCACTGTCGGAGGGGCAGTACTGAGGGAGTGTTGCACTGTCGGAGGGGCAGTACTGAGGGAGCGCCGCACTGTCGGAGGGGCAGTACTGAGGGAGTGTTGCACTTTCGGAGGGGCAGTACTGAGGGAGTGCCGCACTGTCGGAGAGGCAGTACTGAGGGAGCGCCGCACCGTCGGAGGGGCAGGACTGAGGGAGCGCCGCACTGTCGGAGGGGCAGTACTGAGGGAGCACCGCACTGTCGGAGGGGCAGTACTGAGGGAGTGTTGCACTGTCGGAGGGGCAGTACTGAGGGAGCGCCGCACTGTCGGAGGGGCAGTACTGAGGGAGTGCGGCACTGTCGGAGGGGCAGTACTGAGGGAGCGCCGCACTGTCGGAGGGGCAGTACTGAGGGAGCGCCGCACTGTCGGAGGGGCAGTACTGAGGGAGCGCCGCACTGTCGGAGGGGCAGTACTGAGGGAGTGTTGCACTGTCGGAGGGGCAGTACTGAGGGAGCGCCGCACTGTCGGAGGGGCAGTACTGAGGGAGTGTTGCACTTTCGGAGGGGCAGTACTGAGGGAGCGCCGCACTGTCGGAGGGGCAGTACTGAGGGAGCACCGCACTGTCGGAGGGGCAGTACTGAGGGAGTGTTGCACTGTCGGAGGGGCAGTACTGAGGGAGTGTTGCACTGTCGGAGGGGCAGTACTGATGGAGCGCCGCACTGTCGGAGGGGCAGTACTGAGGGAGTGTTGCACTGTCAGAGGGGCAGTACTGAGGGAGCGCCGCACTGTCGGAGGGGCAGTACTGAGGGAGTGCCGCACTGTCGGAGAGGCAGTACTGAGGGAGCGCCGCACTGTCGGAGGGGCAGGACTGAGGGAGCGCCGCACTGTCGGAGGGGCAGTACTGAGGGAGCGCCGCACTGTCGGAGGGGCAGTACTGAGGGAGTGTTGCACTGTCAAAGGGGCAGTACTGAGGGAGCGCCGCACTTTTGGAGGGGCAGTACTGAGGTAGTGCCGCACTGTTGAAGGGGCAGTACTGAGGGAGCGCCGCACTGTTGAAGGGGCAGTACTGAGGGAGTGCCGCACTGTTGAAGGGGCAGTACTGAGGGAGTGTTGCACTGTCAGAGGGGCAGTACTGAGGGAACGCCGCACTTTTGGAGGGGCAGTACTGAGGGAGTGCCGCACTGTCGGAGGGGCAGTACTGAGGGAGTGTTGCACTGTCAGAGGGGCAGTATTGAGGGAGCGCCGCACTGTCGGAGGGGCAGTACTGAGGGAGTGTTGCACTGTCAGAGGGGCAGTATTGAGGGAGCGCCGCACTGTCGGAGGGGCAGTACTGAGGGAGTGCCGCACTGTTGGAGGGGCAGTACTGAGGGAGTGCCGCACTGTCGGAGGGGCAGTACTGAGGGAGTGCCGCACTGTTGGAGATGCCGTCTTTCGCCTGAGACATTAAACTGAGGCCCCGTCTGCTCTCTCGGGTGGATGTAAAAGATCCCACGGCCACTATTTCGAAGAAGAGCAGGGGAGTTCTCCCCGGTGTCCTGGGGCCAATATTTATCCCTCAATCAAACAGATGATCCGGGTCATTATCACAATGCTGTGTGTGGGAGCTTGCTGTGCACAAATTGGCTGTCGCGTTTCCCACGTTACAACAGTGACTACACTCCAAAAGTACTTCATTGGCTGTAAAGCACTTTGAGAAGTCCGGTAGTCGTGAAAGGCGCTATATAAATGCAAGTCTTTCTTTCTTCGAGACGCTCCTTAAAACTGACCTCTCACCTGCCCGAATATCTCCTTATGAGGCTTCGTGTCAAATTTCTGTCCTATAACGCTCCTGTGAGGTGCCTTGGAATGTCTCACTACATTACAGGCGCTATATTAATACAAGTTGCTGTTGCTATTTGCTTAAGATTCCACGACTCCGTGACGCAGGACTGCATTGTGAATTCCATGCTAACTGACAGCAGAGTACGTTGCTCGTGGATTTACCACAGGCTCGAGGAAGAAGTGACAGCAGAAATTTGCCTGAAGGCATTGCGTTGAAACAATAGCCCTACACACCTGCCCAACTTTGAAAACAGAGTTAAAAATAACTGTTGCTGTGCACACAATCACGGTCTGTTGTACAGATGCCAAGGCAACCAATCCTTTGGGCCCAGGAACTTATTCTAGTTTGCTAGTCACAGTACAGGAGGAGGCCATTGGGCCCATCGAGTGTGTGCCGGCTTTGTGAGCAAGCGATCCAATCATTCCCAGTCTGCACCCCAAGCCCCGGCTCTTGCCCCGCAACCCTACAAACGTGTCCCCTTCATGTATTCATCTGCATCCCTTTGGAAGGTTACTATTGAAGCAGCTTGCTCTGCCCATCCAGGCAGCACATTCAGGTCACAACAACTCGCTGTAACAACAAACTTATATTTACACAGCGCCTTGAAACGTCACGAGATGCCCCAAGGCTCTTCACAGGAGCTTGATGAATAAAAAAACAAAACGTGACACTGAGCCACAAAAAAGGCAATGTTAGGGCCCATGACCATGGTCATCATCGTAGTCAGTCTCTGGGAATCGAGGGAGACTTGCTTCCGCTCTCAGAATGAGTTCTCAGGTGACTAAACAGTCCAATACGAGAGCCACAGTCCCTGTCACAGGTGGGACAGACAGTGGTTGAGGGAAGGGGAGGGTGGGACTGGTTTGCCGCACGCTCCTTCCGCTGCCTGCGCTTGGTTTCTGCACGCTCTCGGCGACGAGACTCGAGGTGCTCAGCGCCCTCCCGGATGCACTTCCTCCACTTCGGGCGGACTGGTCTCTGGCCGGGGACTCCCAGGTGTCGGTGGGGGATGTTGCATTTTATCAGGGAGGCTTTGAGGGTGTCCCTGTAACGTTTCCTCTGCCCACCTGGGGCTCGCTTTGCATGAAGGAGTTCTGAGTGGAGCGTTTGCTTTGGGAGTCTCGTGTCTGGTATGCGGACAATGTGGCCCTGCCCAGCGGAACTGGTCGAGTGTGAAACATAGAAACATAGAAATATAGAAAATAGGTGCAGGAGTAGGCCATTCGGCCCTTCTAGCCTGCACCGCCATTCAATGAGTTCATGGCTGAACATGCAACTTCAGTACCTCATTCCTGCTTTCTCGCCATACCCCTTGATCCCCCGAGTAGTAAGGACTTCATCTAACTCCCTTTTTGAATTGGCCTCAACAACTTTCTGTGGTAGAGAATTCCACAGGTTCACCACTCTCTGGGTGAAGAAGTTTCTCCGCATCTCGGTCCTAAATGGCTTCCCCCTTATCCTTAGACCGTGACCCCTGGTTCTGGACTTCCCCAACATTGGGAACATTCTTCCTGCATCTAACCTGTCTAACCCCGCCAGAATTTTAAATGTTTCTATGAGGTCCCTTCTCATTCTTCTGAACTCCAGTGAATACAAGCCCAGTTGATCCAGTCTTTCTTGATAGGTCAGTCCCGCCATCCCGGGAATCAGTCTGGTGAACCTTCGCTGCACTCCCTCAATAGCAAGAATGTCCTTCCTCAGGTTAGGAGACCAAAACTGTACACAATACTCCAGGTGTGGCCTCACCAATGCCCTGTACAATTGTAGCAACACCTCCCTGCCCCTGTACTCAAATCCCCTCGCTATGAAGGCCAACATGCCATTTGCTTTCTTAACCGCCTGCTGTACCTGCATGCCAACCTTCAATGAATGATGTACCATGACACCCAGGTCTCGTTGCACCTCTCCTTTTCCTAATCTGTCACCATTCAGATAATAGTCTGTCTCTCTGTTTTTACCACCAAAGTGGATAACCTCACATTTATCCACATTATACTTCATCTGCCATGCATTTGCCCACTCACCTAACCTATCCAAGTCACTCTGCAGCCTCATAGCATCCTCCTCGCAGCTCACACTGCCACCCAACTTAGTGTCATCCGCAAATTTGGAGATACTACATTTAATCCCCTCATCTAAATCATTAATGTACAGTGTAAACAGCTGGGGCCCCAGCACAGAACCTTGCGGTACCCCACTAGTCACTGCCTGCCATCCTGAAAAGTCCCCATTTACTCCTACTCTTTGCTTCCTGTCTGACAACCAGTTCTCAATCCATGTCAGCACACTACCCCCAATCCCATGTGCTTTAACTTTGCACATTAATCTCTTGTGTGGGAGCTTGTCGAAAGCCTTCTGAAAGTCCAAATACACCACATTAACTGGTTCTCCCTTGTCCACTCTACTGGAAACATCCTCAAAAAATTCCAGAAGATTTGTCAAGCATGATTTTCCTTTCACAAATCCATGCTGACTTGGACCTATCATGTCACCTCTTTCCAAATGCACTGCTATGACATCATTAATAATTGATTCCATCATTTTACCCACTACCGATGTCAGGCTAACCGGTCTATAATTCCCTGTTTTCTCTCTCCCTCCTTTTTTATAAAGTGGGGTTACATTGGCTACCCTCCACTCGATAGGAACTGATCCAGAGTCAATGGAATGTTGGAAAATGACTGTCAATGCATCCAAGGCCACCTCCTAAGTACTCTGGGATTCAGTCCATCAGGCCCTGGGGATTTATCGGCCTTCAATCCCATCAATTTCCCCAACACAATTTCCCGACTAATAAAGATTTCCCTCAGCTCCGCCTCCTTACTACACCCTCTGACCCCTTTTATATCCGGAAGGTTGTTTGTGTCCTCCTTAGTGAATACCGAACCAAAGTACTTGTTCAATTGGTCTGCCATTTCTTTGTTCCCCGTTA
>NC_091996.1:98898573-98958573 GCF_044704955.1 Pristiophorus japonicus
AGGCAGTGAGTTCCAGACCCCCACCACCCTCTGGGTGAAGACATTTCCCCTCAAATCCCCTCTAAACCTCCCCCCAATTACTTTAAATCTCTGCCCCCTGGTTGTTGACCCCCCTGTGTCAAGGGAAACAGGTCCGTCCTATCCACTCTCTCCAGGCCCCTCATCATTTTATACACCTCAATCAGGTCTCCAAAGAAAACAACCCCAGCCTATCCAATCTTTCCTCATAGCCAAAATTCTCCAGACCCGGCAACATCCTGGTAAACCTCCTCTGCACCCTCTCCAGTGCAATCACATCCTTCCTGTAATGTGGTGACCAGACCTGCACGCAGTACTCCAGCTGTGACCTAACCAGTGTTTTATACAGTTCAAGCATAACCTCCCTGCTCGTGTAGTCCATGACTCGACTAATAAAGGCAAGTATTCCTTATGCCTTCTCATGGAATATCTCCCTGGCCTGTTACCTTCAGAGATCTGTGGACCTGCACTCCAAGGTTCCTTTGTTCCTCTACACTTCTCAGTGTCCTACCATTTAATGTGTATTCCCTTTCCTTGTTAGACCTCCCCAGATGCATTACCTCACATTCTCCGGATTGAATTCCATTTGCCACTGTTCTGCCCACCTGACCAGTTCATCGATATCTTCCTGCAGTCTACAGCTTTCTTCTTCATTATCAACCACACAGCCTGTTGTAGTGTCATCTGCAAACTTCTTAATCATACCCCCAACATTTAAGTCCAAGTCATTGATATACACCACAAAAAGCAAGGGACCCAGCACTGAGCCCTGTGGAACCCCATTGGAAACATCCTTCCAGTCACACAAACACCCATCAGCCATTACCCTTTGCTTCCTGCCTCTGAGACAATTGTGGATCCAACTTGCCACTTTGCCCTGGATCCCATGGGCTTTTACATAGAAACATAGAAACATAGAAAATAGGTGCAGGAGTAGGCCATTTGGCCCTTCTAGCCTGCACCGTCATTCAATGAGTTCATGGCTGAACATGCAACTTCAGTACCCCATTCCTGCTTTCTCACCATACCCCTTGATTCCCCTAGTGGTAAGGACTTCATCTAACTCCTTTTTGAATATATTTAGTGAATTGGCCTCAACAACTTTCTGTGGTAGAGAATTCCACAGGTTCACCACTTTCATGACCAGTCTGCCATGTGGGACCTTATCAAAAGCCTTGCTAAAATCCATATATACTACATCGTACGCACTGCCCTCATCATCCCTCCTGGTTACCTCCTCAAAAAATGCAATCAAGTTAGTCAGGCACCCTTCCCTTGTCCAATCCATGCTGACTGTCCTCGATTAATCCGTGTCTTTCCAAATGAAGATTTATCCTGTCCCTCAGGATTTTTTCCAATAATTTTCCCACCACCGAGGTTAGGCTGACTGGCCTGTAATTACTCGGTCGATCCCTTTCTCTCTTTTTAAACAAAAATACATTAGCAGTTCTCCAGTCCTCTGGCACCACACCTGTAGCCAGAGAGGATTGGAAAATAATATTCAGAGCCTCTGCTATTTCCTCTTTTGCTTCTCTTCACAGCCTGGGATACATTTCATCTGGGCCTGGGGATTTATCCACTTTCGGAGCTGCTAAACCCCTTTTTACTGCCTCTCTCACTATGTTCATCTCGTCTAATATTTCAGTCCTCCTCCCTTATTGCTAAGTCTGCATCTCCCCTCTCCTGTGAAAACAGATGCACGGTATCCATTAAGAATCACACCCATGTCTTCTGTCTCCACACACAGATTTCCTTTATGGTCTCTAATAGGCCTCACTCTTTCTCTAGTTATCCTCTTGCTCTTAAAACATCTTTGGGTTTTCCTTGATTCCACTTGCCAACATTCTTTCATGCTCTCTCTTTGCTTTGTTTTCATCTGATATTTTCCTTCTTTGCTCAGTTGAGTGCAAACAATCACAATGAGAGTTGGACAGAGTTATTATGGAAAACGGCATGTAACAGCACTGAAAGCTGTCCTTTCCAATATTTAACCCTCAATCAACATAACAAAACAACAGATTATGGGAGCTTGTTTATGTGTCAATTGGCTGCCGTGTTTGACTACACTCCAAAAGTACTTCATTGGTTGTAAAGCACTTTGAGACGTCCGGTGGACGTGAAAGGCGCTATATAAATCCAAGCCTTTCTTTCTTTTCACCTGTCGTAATATTGCTTCCGGGAGAAACAACTATTTAGTGTGTTCTCACGACGTGGTCTCCTCTACATTGCGGGGAGACCTATCCCAGATTGGGTGACCGCTTTGTGGAACACCTCCGTTCAGTCGGCAAGCGTGATCCCGCCGAGCTTCCGTCCGCCTGTCACTTTAATTCCCCGCCACACTCTCACTCTGACCTCTCCTTGCTCCTCAGCTGTTCCAACAGAGCTCAACGCAAACTCGAGGAACAGCACCCTGGGGGGGGAGGGATTTGATCTTGCCTCAGTCGGGGCATTAATCCAGGCAGAGCGGTAATTTTAGCGCCTTGAAAAGGTTTGTGCCTCCCGTGCAGAAATTCGTCAGAATCGAGGAGCTGACAGGGGGCGCTGAATCGGCCATTGCACACCAGAGCTGGGGGCAGGGGCGAGGGGGCCATAACAAAAATGCCAGCGTTAAATTTAGCTGGGTCACTGCGCATGTGTAGCACTCCCGATTCAGACTGCGGGAAAAGTCGAGTATTAAAGGTGCAGCAGAGTAACCCATTAAAGTTTTCCAAAATGCATTTTCTCAACACGCACTGTTATGTCTGTCTGCCACTGCAATCTCAGGGATTCACACACCGTGCTGTGTGTAAACCTTGCACTGACTGTGACTGAGACTCACACCGTGCTGTGTGTAAACCTTGCACAGACTGTGACTGAGACTCACACCGTGCTGTGTGTAAACCTTGCACTGACTGTGACTGAGACTCACACACCGTGCTGTGTGTAAACCTTTCACTGACTGTGACTGAGACTCACACACCGTGCTGTATGTAAACCTTTCACTGACTGTGACTGAGACTCACACACAGTGCTGTGTGCAAACCTTGCACTGACTGTGACTGAGACTCACACACCGTGCTGTGTGTAAACCTTGCACTGACTGTGACTGAGACTCACACACCGTGCTGTGTGTAAACCTTGCACTGACTGTGACTGAGACTCACACCGTGCTGTGTGTAAACCTTGCACTGACTGTGACTGAGACTCACACTGTGCTGTGTGTAAACCTTGCACTGACTGTGACTGAGACACACACCGTGCTGTGTGTAAACCTTGCACTGACTGTGACTGAGACTCACACCGTGCTGTGTATAAACCTTGCACTGACTGTGACTGAGACTCACACCGTGCTGTGTAAACCTTGCACTGACTGTGACTGAGACTCACACACGGTGCTGTGTGTAAACCTTGCACTGACTGTGACTGAGACACACACCGTGCTGTGTGTAAACCTTGCACTGACTGTGACTGAGACTCACACCGTGCTGTGTGTAAACCTTGCACTGACTGTGACTGAGACTCACACCGTGCTGTGTGTAAACCTTGCACTGACTGTGACTGAGACTCACACCGTGCTGTGTGTAAACCTTGCACTGACTGTGACTGAGACTCACACCATGCTGTGTGTAAACTTTGCACTGCCTGTGACTGACTCACACCATGCTGTGTGCAAACCTTGCACTGACTGTGACTGAGACTCACACCGTGCTGTGTGTAAACCTTGCACTGACTGTGACTGAGACTCACACCGTGCTGTGTGTAAACCTTGCACTGACTGTGACTGAGACTCACACCGTGCTGTGTGTAAACCTTGCACTGACTGTGACTGAGACTCACACCGTGCTGTGTGTCAACCTTGCACTGACTGTGACTGAGACTCACAACGTGCTGTGTGTAAACCTTACACTGACTGTGACTGAGACTCACACCGTGCTGTGTGTAAACCTTGCACTGCCTGTGACTGACTCACACCATGCTGTGTGTAAACCTTGCACTGCCTGTGACTGAGTCTCACACCGTGCTGTGTGTAAACCTTGCACTGCCTGTGACTGACTCACACCATGCTGTGTGTAAACCTTGCACTGCCTGTGACTGACTCACACCATGCTGTGTGTAAACCTTGCACTGCCTGTGACTGACTCACACCGTGCTGTATGTAAACCTTGCACTGACTGTGACTGAGACACACCATGCTGTGTGTAAACCTTGCACTGCCTGTGACTGACTCACACCGTGCTGTGTGTAAACCTTGCACTGACTGTGACTGATTCACACCATGCTGTGTGTAAACCTTGCACTGACTGTGACTGAGACTCACACCGTGCTGTGTGTAAACCTTGCACTGCCTGTGACTGACTCACACCGTGCTGTGTGTAAACCTTGCACTGCCTGTGACTGACTCACACCGTGCTGTGTGTAAACCTTGCACTGACTGTGACTGAGACACACACCGTGCTTTGTTTAAACCTTGCACTGACTGTGACTGAGACTCACACCATGCTGTGTGTAAACCTTGCACTGCCTGTGACTGACTCACACCATGCTGTGTGTAAACCTTGCACTGCCTGTGATTGACTCACACCATGCTGTGTGTAAACCTTGCACTGCCTGTGACTGACTCACACCGTGCTGTGTAAACCTTGCACTGACTGTGACTGAGACTCACACCGTGCTGTGTGTAAACCTTGAACTGACTGTGACTGAGACTCACACCGTGCTGGTGTGTAAACCTTGCACTGCCTGTGACTGAGACTCACAACGTGCTGGTGTGTAAACCTTGCACTGCCTGCGACTGAGACTCACACCGTGCAGTGTGTAAACCTTGAACTGACTGTGACTGAGAGTCACACCGTGCTGTGTGTAAACCTTGAACTGACTGTGACTGAGACTCACACCGTGCTGGTGTGTAAACCTTGCACTGCCTGTGACTGAGACTCACAACGTGCTGGTGTGTAAACCTTGCACTGCCTGCGACTGAGACTCACACCGTGCAGTGTGTAAACCTTGAACTGACTGTGACTGAGAGTCACACCGTGCTGTGTGTAAACCTTGCACTGACTGTGACTGAGACTCACACACCGTGATGTGTGTAAACCTTGCACTGACTGTGACTGACTCACACCGTGCTGTGTGTAAACCTTGCACTGCCTGCGACTGAGACTCACACCGTGCAGTGTGTAAACCTTGAACTGACTGTGACTGAGAGTCACACCGTGCTGTGTGTAAACCTTGCACTGACTGTGACTGAGACTCACACACCGTGATGTGTGTAAACCTTGCACTGCCTGTGACTGACTCACACCATGCTGTGTGTAAACCTTGCACTGCCTGTGATTGACTCACACCATGCTGTGTGTAAACCTTGCACTGCCTGTGACTGACTCACACCATGCTGTGTGTAAACCTTGCACTGCCTGTGACTGACTCACACCGTGCTGTGTGTCAACCTTGCACTGCCTGTGACTGACTCACACCGTGCTGTGTGTAAACCTTGCACTGACTGTGACTGAGACTCACACCGTGCTGTGTGTAAACCTTGCACTAACTGTGACTGAGACACATACCATGCTGTGTTTAAACATTGCACTGACTGTGACTGAGACTCACACCGTGCTGTGTGTAAACCTTGCACTGACTGTGACTGAGACTCACACACCGTGATGTGTGTAAACCTTGCACTGACTGTGACTGACTCACACCGTGCTGTGTGTAAACCTAGCACTGACTGTGACTGAGACTCACACCGTGCTGTGTGTAAACCTTGCACTGACTGTGACTGAGACTCACACACCGTGCTGTGTGTAAACCTTGCACTGACTGTGACTGAGACTCACACCGTGCTGTGTGTAAACCTTGCACTGCCTGTGACTGACTCACACCGTGCTGTGTGTAAACCTTGCACTGCCTGTGACTGACTCACATCGTGCTGTGTGTAAACCTTGCACTGCCTGTGACTGACTCACACCATGCTGTGTGTAAACCTTGCACTGTCTGTGACTGACTCACACCGTGCTGTGTGTAAACCTTGCACTGACTGTGACTGAGACACACACCGTGCTGTTTAAACCTTGCACTGACTGTGACTGAGACTCACACCATGCTGTGTGTAAACCTTGCACTGCCTGTGACTGACTCACACCATGCTGTGTGTAAACCTTGCACTGCCTGTGACTGACTCACACCATGCTGTGTGTAAACCTTGCACTGCCTGTGACTGACTCACACCGTGCTGTGTGTAAACCTTGCACTGCCTGTGACTGAGACTCACATCGTGCTGTGTGTAAATCTTGCACTGACTGTGACTGAGACACACACCGTGCTGTGTTTAAACCTTGCACTGAATGTGACTGAGACTCACACCATGTTGTGTGTAAACCTTGCACTGCCTGTGACTGAGACTCACACCGTGCTGTGTGTAAACCTTACACTGACTGTGACTGAGACTCACACCGTGCTGTGTGCAAACCTTGCACTGACTGTGACTGAGACTCACACCGTGCTATGTGTAAACCTTGCACTGACTGTGACTGAGACTCACACCGTGCTGTGTGTAAACCTTGCACTGACTGTGACTGAGACTCACACCGTGCTGTGTGTAAACCTTGCACTGACTGTGAATGAGACTCACACCATGGTATGTAAACCTTGCACTGACTGTGACTGACTCACACCGTGCTGTGTGTAAACCTTGCACTGACTGTGACTGAGACTCACACCATGCTGTGTGTAAACCTTGCACTGCCTGTGACTGACTCACACCGTGCTGTGTAAACCTTGCACTGACTGTGACTGAAACTCACACCATGCTGTGTGTAAACCTTGCACTGCCTGTGACTGACTCACACCATGCTGTGTGTAAACCTTGCACTGCCTGTGACTGACTCACACCGTGCTGTGTGTACCCCTTGCACTGCCTGTGACTGATTCACACCATGCTGTGTGTAAACCTTGCACTGACTGTGACTGAGACTCACACCATGCTGTGTGTAAACCTTGCACTGCCTGTGACTGACTCACACCATGCTGTGTGTAAACCTTGCACTGCCTGTGACTGACTCACACCATGCTGTGTGTAAACCTTGCACTGCCTGTGACTGACTCACACCGTGCTGTGTGTCAACCTTGCACTGCCTGTGACTGACTCACACCATGCTGTGTGTAAACCTTGCACTGCCTGTGACTGACTCACACCGTGCTGTGTGTAAACCTTGCACTGACTGTGACTGAGACTCACACCGTGCTGTGTGTAAACCTTGCACTGACTGTGACTGAGACACACACCATGCTGTGTTTAAACATTGCACTGACTGTGACTGAGACTCACACCGTGCTGTGTGTAAACCTTGCACTGACTGTGACTGAGACTCACACACCGTGCTGTGTGTAAACCTTGCACTGACTGTGACTGACTCACACCGTGCTGTGTGTAAACCTAGCACTGACTGTGACTGAGACTCACACCGTGCTGTGTGTAAACCTTGCACTGACTGTGACTGAGACTCACACACCGTGCTGTGTGTAAACCTTGCACTGACTGTGACTGAGACTCACACCGTGCTGTGTGTAAACCTTGCACTGACTGTGACTGAGACTCACACCGTGCTGTGTGTAAACCTTGCACTGACTGTGACTGAGACTCACACCGTGCTGTGTGTAAACCTTGCACTGACTGTGACTGAGACTCACACCGTGCTGTGTGTAAACCTTGCACTGACGGTGACTGAGACTCACACCGTGCTGTGTGTAAACCTTGCACTGACTGTGACTGAGACTCACACCGTGCTGTGTGTAAACCTTGCACTGACTGTGACTGAGACTCACACCATGCTGTGTGTAAACCTTGCACTGCCTGTGACTGACTCACACCGTGCTGTGTGTAAACCTTGCACTGCCTGTGACTGACACGCACCATGCTGTGTGTAAACCTTGCACTGCCTGTGACTGACTCACACCATGCTGTGTGTAAACCTTGCACTGTCTGTGACTGACTCACACCGTGCTGTGTGTAAACCTTGCACTGACTGTGACTGAGACACACACCGTGCTGTTTACACCTTGCACTGACAGTGACTGAGACTCACACCATGCTGTGTGTAAACCTTGCACTGCCTGTGACTGACTCACACCGTGCTGTGTGTAAACCTTGCACTGCCTGTGACTGAGACTCACATCGTGCTGTGTGTAAACCTTGCACTGACTGTGACTGAGACACACACCGTGCTGTGTTTAAACCTTGCACTGAATGTGACTGAGACTCACACCATGTTGTGTGTAAACCTTGCACTGCCTGTGACTGACTCACACCGTGCTGTGTGTAAACCTTGCACTGGCTGTGACTGAGACTCACACCGTGCTGTGTGTAAACCTTACACTGACTGTGACTGAGACTCACACCGTGCTGTGTGCAAACCTTGCACTGACTGTGACTGAGACTCACACCGTGCTATGTGTAAACCTTGCACTGACTGTGACTGAGACTCACACCGTGCTGTGTGTAAACCTTGCACTGACTGTGACTGAGACTCACACCGTGCTGTGTGTAAACCTTGCACTGACTGTGAATGAGACTCACACCGTGCTGTGTGTAAACCTTGACCTGACTGTGACTGAGACTCACACCATGGTATGTAAACCTTGCACTGACTGTGACTGACTCACACCGTGCTGTGTGTAAACCTTGCACTGACTGTGACTGAGACACACACCGTGCTGTGTGTAAACCTTGCACTGACTGTGACTGAGACTCACACCATGCTGTGTGTAAACCTTGCACTGCCTGTGACTGACTCACACCGTGCTGTGTAAACCTTGCACTGACTGTGACTGAAACTCACACCATGCTGTGTGTAAACCTTGCACTGCCTGTGACTGACACACACCATGCTGTGTGTAAACCTTGCACTGCCTGTGACTGAGTCTCACACCATGCTGTTTGTAAACCTTGCACTGCCTGTGACTGAGTCTCACACCATGCTGTGTGTAAACCTTGCACTGCCTGTGACTGAGTCTCACACCATGCTGTTTGTAAACCTTGCACTGCCTGTGACTGAGTCTCACACCATGCTGTGTGTAAACCTTGCACTGCCTGTGACTGAGTCTCACAGCATGCTGTGTGTAAACCTTGCACTGCCTGTGACTGAGTCTCACACCATGCTGTGTGTAAACCTTGCACTGACTGTGACTGACTCACACCGTGCTGTGTGTAAACCTTGCACTGACTGTGACTGACACACACCATGCTGTGTGTAAACCTTGCACTGCCTGTGACTGACTCACACCATGCTGTGTGTAAACCTTGCACTGCCTGTGACTGACTCACACCGTGCTGTATGTAAACCTTGCACTGACTGTGACTGAGACACACACTGTGCTGTGTTTAAACCTTGCACTGACTGTGACTGAGACTCACACCATGCTGTGTGTAAACCTTGCACTGACTGTGACTGAGACTCACGCACCGTGCTGTGTGTAAACCTTGCACTGACTGTGACTGAGACTCACACACCGTGCTGTGTGTAAACCTTGCACTGCCTGTGACTGACTCACACCATGCTGTGTGTAAACCTTGCACTGCCTGTGACTGACTCACACCGTGCTGTGTGTAAACCTTGCACTGACTGTGACTGAGACTCACACGATGCTGTGTGTAAACCTTGCACTGACTGTGACTGAGACTCACACCATGCAGTGTGTAAACCTTGCACTGACTGTGACTGAGACTCACACCGTGCTGTGTATAAACCTTGCACTGACTGTGACTGAGACACACACTGTGCTGTGTTTAAACCTTGCACTGACTGTGACTGAGACTCACACCGTGCTGTGTGCAAACCTTGCACTGACTGTGACTAAGACTCACACCGTGCTATGTGTAAACCTTGCACTGACTGTGACTGAGACTCACACCGTGCTGTGTGTAAACCTTGCACTGACTGTGACTGAGACTCACACCGTGCTGTGTGTAAACCTTGCACTGACTGTGACTGAGACTCACACCGTGCTGTGTGTAAACCTTGCACTGACTGTGACAGAGACTCACACCGTGCTGTGTGTAAACCTTGCACAGACTGTGACTGAGACTCACACCATGGTCTGTAAACCTTGCACTGACTGTGACTGACTCACACCGTGCTGTGTGTAAACCTTGCACTGACTGTGACTGAGACTCACACCGTGCTGTGTGTAAACCTTGCACTGACTGTGACTGAGACTCACACCGTGCTGTGTGTAAACCTTGCACTGACTGTGACTGAGACTTACACCGTGCTGTGTGTAAACCTTGCAATGACTGTGACTGAGACTCACACCGTGCTGTGTGTAAACCTTGCACTGACTGTGACTGAGACTCACACACAGTGCTGTGTGCAAACCTTGCACTGACTGTGACTGAGACTCACACCATGCTGTGTGTAAACCTTGCACTGCCTGTGTCTGAGACTCACACCGTGCTGTGTGTAAACCTTGCACTGATTGTGACTGAGACTCACACCGTGCTGTGTGTAAACCTTGCACTGACTGTGACTGAGACTCACACCGTGCTGTGTGTAAACCTTGCACTGACTGTGACTGAGACTCACACCGTGCTGTGTGTAAACCTTGCACTGACTGTGACTGAGACTCACACCGTGCTGTGTGTAAACCTTGCACTGACTGTGACTGAGACTCACACCGTGCTGTGTGTAAACCTTGCACTGACTGTGACTGAGACTCACACTGTGCTGTGTGTAAACCTTGCACTGACTGTGACTGAGACTCACACCGTGCTGTGTGTAAACCTTGCACTGACTGTGGCTGACTCACACCGTGCTGTGTGTAAACCTTGCACTGACTGTGACTGAGACTCACACCATGCTGTGTGTAAACCTTGCACTGACTGTGACTGAGACTCACACCGTGCTGTGTGTAAACCTTGCACTGACTGTGACTGAGACTCACACCGTGCTGTTTGTAAACCTTGCACTGACTGTGACTGAGACTCACACCGTGCTGTGTGTAAACCTTGCACTGACTGTGAGTGAGACTCACACCGTGCTGTGTGTAAACCTTGCACTTAATGTGACCTCCGAGGGAAGCGTTTCTTCGTCCCTTTAAGTTGCCGCCAGTTAACGACTCTGCAAACCTGCACTGACTGTTCTCCCAGACGTTGTTCGTGGTGGGCACTAAATGAGGCAACCACACTGAATTTGCCGACCAGGACGCAAGCGTGAGCATTGCACCAGGAATCGGAGGAGCGATCGACAGCAGCCAGGCGCTAACAGTTTGCGCCCCCGGTGAGCTGGTAATGAATTTTTGATCTGGGCGCTGAACGCCATGCTCCCGGTCGGTAACCTCTGACCCTCCCATTAGCGACCCCCTCTGGCCACTAAGGGAGGCGTTAGACAGCCAAGAGCCAACGAAGTGTCTCTTTCGATATTCCACACTGATTTTAAGAAGAAGAAATCAGTTCCATGGGGCAAGAACAGGCTGAAACGGTGGATGTACCAGGGCAGTCCTGTTTGTGGGTCTTGGGAAGGAGGTAGAAGAACACTGTGCAGGGTTGGGGAACTGTGAGATTGGTGGCTGTGGAGGGAAGCTCTCCAGAGGAGATGAGGTCAGCGACAGACAGGGAAATGATGGCTTGATGTTCAGTGGTGGGGTCATAAGAAACATAAGAACATAAGAATTAGGAACAGGAGTAGGCCATCTAGCCCCTCGAGCCTGCTCCGCCATTCAACAAGATCATGGCTGATCTGGCCGTGGACTCAGCTCCACTTACCCGCCCGCTCCCCGTAACCCTTAATTCCCTTATTGGTTAAAAATCTATCTATCTGTGATTTGAATACATTCAATGAGCTAGCCTCAACTGCTTCCTTGGGCAGAGAATTCCACAGATTCACAACCCTCTGGGAGAAGAAATTCCTTCTCAACTCGGTTTTAAATTGGCTCCCCCGTATTTTGAGGCTGTGCCCCCTAATTCTAGTCTCCCTGACCAATGGAAACAACCTCTCTGCCTCTATCTTGTCTATCCCTTTCATTATTTTAAATGTTTCTATAAGATCACCCCTCATCCTTCTGAACTCCCACGAGTAAAGACCCAGTCTACTCAATCTATCATCATAAGGTAACCCCCTCATCTGCGGAATCAGTCTAGTGAATCGTCTCTGTACCCCTTCCAAAGCTAGTATATCCTTCCTTAAGTAAGGTGACCAAAACTGCACATAGTATTCCAGGTGCGGCCTCACCAATACCCTATACAGTTGCAGCAGGACCTCCCTGCTTTTGTACTCCATCCCTCTCGCAATGAAGGCCAACATTCCATTCGCCTTCCCGATTACCTGCTGCACCTGCAAACTAACTTTTTGGGATTCATGCACAAGGACCCCCAGGTCCCTCTGCACCACAGCATGTTGTAATTTCTCCCCATTCAAATAATATTCCCTTTTACTGTTTTTTTTCCCAAGGTGGATGACCTCACACTTTCCGACATTGTATTCCATCTGCCAAACCTTCGCCCATTCACTTAACCTATCCAAATCTCCTTGCAGCCTCTCTGAGTACTCTACACAACCCGCTTTCCCACTAATCTTTGTGTTATCTGCAAATTTTGTTGCACTACACTCTGTCCCCTCTTCTAGGTCATCTATGTATATTGTAAACAGTTGTTGTCCCAGCACCGATCCCTGTGGCACACCACTAACCACTGAATTCCAACCCGAAAAGGACCCATTTATCCCAACTCTCTGCTTTCTGTTCGCCAACCAATTCTCTATCCATGCTAATACATTTCCTCTGACTCCGCGTACCTTTATCTTCTGCAGTAACCTTTTGTGTGGCACCTTATCGAATGCCTTTTGGAAATCTAAATACACCAGATCCATCGGTACACCTCTATCCACCATGCTCGTTATATCCTCAAAGAATTCCAGTAAGTTAGTTAAACATGATTTCCCCTTCATGAATCCATGCTGCGTCTGCTTGATTGCACTATTCCTGTCTAGATGTCCCGCTATTTCTTCCTTAATGATAGTTTCAAGCATTTTCCCCACTACAGATGTTAAACTAACCGGCCTATAGTTACCTGCCTTTTGCCTGCCCCCTTTTCTAAACAGGGGCGTTACATTAGCTGCTTTCCAATCCGCTGGTACCTCCCCAGAGTCCAGAGAATTTTGGTAGATTATAACGAATGCATCTGCTATAACTTCCGCCATCTCTTCTAATACCCTGGGATGCATTTCATCAGGACCAGGGGACTTGTCTACCTTGAGTCCCATTAGCCTGTCCAGCACTACCCCCCTAGTGATAGTGATTGTCTCAAGGTCCTCCCTTCCCACATTCCTGTGGCCTGCAAATTTTGGCATGGTTTTTGTGTCTTCCACTGTGAAGACCGAAGCAAAATAATTGTTTAAGGTCTCAGCCATTTCCACATTTCCCATTATTAAATCCCCCTTTTCATCTTCTAACATTTACTTTAGTCACTCTTTTCCATTTTATATATCTGTAAAAGCTTTTACTATCTGTTTTTATGTTTTGCGCAAGTTTACCTTCGTAATCTATCTTCCCTGTCTTTATTGCTTTTTTAGTCATTCTTTGCTGTTGCTTAAAATTTTCCCAATCCTCTAGTTTCCCACTAACCTTGGCCACCTTATATGCATTGGTCTTTGATTTGATACTTTCCTTTATTTCCTTGGTTATCCACGGCTGGTTATCCCTTCTCTTGCCACCCTTCTTTTTCACTGGAATATATTTTTGTTGCGCACTATGAAAGAGCTCCTTAAAAGTCCTCCACTGTTCCTCAATTGTGCCACCGTTTAGTCCTTGTTTCCAGTCTACTTTAGCCAACTCTGCCCTCATCCCACTGTAGTCCCCTTTGTTTAAGCATAGTATGCTCGTTTCTGACACAACTTCCTCATCGTCAATCTGTATTACAAATTCAACCATACTGTGATCACTCATTCCGAGAGGATCTTTTACTTGGAGATCGTTTATTTTTCCTGTCTCATTACACAGGACCAGATCTAAGATGGCTTGCTCCCTTGTAGGTTCTGTTACATACTGTTCTAAGAAACAATCCCGTATGCATTCTATGAATTCCTCCTCCAGGCTATCCCGTGCGATTTGATTTGACCAATCGATATGGAGGTTAAAATCCCCCATGACGACTGCCGTTCCTTTTTCACATGCCTCCATTATTCCCTTGATTATTGCCCGCCCCACCGTGAAGTTATTATTTGGGGGCCTATAAACTACGCCCACCAGTGACTTTTTCCCCTTACTATCTCTAATCTCCACCCACAATGATTCAACATTTTGTTCATTAGAGCCAATATCGTCTCTCACAACTGCCCTGATATCATCCTTTATTAACAGAGCTACCCCACCTCCTTTCCCTTCTTGTCTATCTTTCCGAATTGTCAGATACTCCTGTATGTTTAATTCCCAGTCTTGGCCACCCTGCAACCACGTTTCTGTAATGGCCACCAAATCATACCCATTTGTAATGATTTGTGCCGTCAACTCATTGACTTTATTTCGAATGCTGCGTGCCTTTAGGTCTGGGGGAGGTCGGAGGATGTGTCAGAGGATTGGCGATCAGCCTCTGCAAGTAGAGGTCGGTTCACCAAACAACAACAGTGCCACCCTGGTCAACAGGTTTGATGGCAAGGTTGGGGTTGGATCTGAGCGAGCGGAGTGCTGCAAGTTCAGACGGAGGGTGGTTGGAGTGAGTGAGGGGAGCAGAGAAATTGAGACGGCTGATGTCCCGTCGGCAGTTTGCAATGAAGAGGTCTAGAGAGGGTAAGAGGCCAGAGGGAGGGGTCCTGGTAGAGCGAGAATTCTGGACACGGGAGAAAGGGTCAGCTGTGCGGGGGAAGACTCCTGGCCGAAGAAATGGGCACGGAGGCAAAGGCGGCAGAAAAAGTGCTCAGCATCGTGCCAAGCTCGACATTCATTGAGGTGGGACGTAAGGGGATGGAGCTCAGGCCTTTGCTGAGGACTGATCGTTTGGGGTCAGAGAGGAGAAGGTCAGAGGGCAGAGTGGAAACACGGCAGAGGGTGGGATTGGAAGGAGGGATCAGAGGGAAGTGTAGGGGAAGAATGTTCCAGAGGGGTGGTGCCCAAGAGTTGTTGGAGTTTGACACCTGAAAGGAAGGGGAAAAAAAGTTTTCTGTTAAAGCAACGGGTGAAGCGAAGGATGAAATGGAAGTGCAAACCAGGACTGCTTTGAAGGAGAGTGAGTCGATGCTGAGGACGAGAGAGGTCGACAGCGTGCATGGCGAAGCAGTGTGGATCTCCGAGGTCGGTCCGAGGATGGCTGAATATCTCGGAGAGATCGGGAGTCACGGGCGTATCCAAAACAGGATGGAGTCTAGCTGGAATCCACGCGGAATAAGTCCGAGCCGGAAGCAATTGCTGAGGAAAGAGATGTAGCTGTGAAAGCGAGTTTTCAGTTGATGACCGGTGCAAAGGGCACAGACCGGTTTGACTTCCAGACCTCCAGCACCCGCAGTCTTTTGCTTTTGATTTGAATAACCTCAGATCCCAACCACTGTGTTCCTTCAGACAGCGGATGCTGTTCCGAACTACACACTCTCTCTTGAGCAGGGGTGGGCAATTATTTGGGCTGGGCGGGCCACTTAACCAGTCTTGGTGAGCAGTTGCGGGCCGCCCACCATTCTCCCCCTAAGGCACGTGGCGCGCACCAATCGCATGGAAGGGATACAGCGCATGCACAGCTGTTTAATGGTCAGCCATGCAGAAAATTCCAAGGGGCCGTGCGCGATAAAAAATTAAAGGGGACATTGCAGGAACATAGACACCACATAAACATAAATTCAGATAATAATCAGATGCTACATCAACATCCACAACATGTCTTCGAGACTGCTTAGAAATGAATCATAGAATCAGAGAAATTTACAGCACGGAAGGAGGCCATTCGGCCCATCGTGTCCGTGCCGGCCGACAAGGAGCTACCCAGCCTAATCCCACTTTCCAGCTCTCGGTCCGTAGCCCTGTAGGTTACAGCACTTCAGGTGCACATCCAGGTACTTTTTAAATGTGATGAGGGTTTCTGCGCCTACCACCCTTTCAGGCCGTGAGTTCCAGACCCCCACCACCCTCTGGGTGAAGAAATTTCCCCTCAAATCCCCTCTAAACCTCCCCCAATTACTTTAAATCTGTGCCCCCTGGTTGTTGACCCCTCTGCCAAGGGAGACAGGTCCTTCCTATCCACTCTATCCAGGCCCCTCATAATTTTATACACCTCAATCAGGTCTCCCCTCAGCCTCCTCTGTTCCAAAGACAAATCTTTCCCCATCGCTAAAACTCTCCAGTCCGGGCAACATCCTGGTCAATCTCCCCTGTACCCTCTCCAGTGCGATCACAATGATAAAAGTTGAAAATGTGGTGGTATCTTCTGGTCTCTGTAAAACTGTGCCGTGAAACAGCTCCGTACTCTCTGTAGAGCCGGTGTCTTCATCAATTCCCCACCTCCGTCATCCTTATGCCCCTCTGCAAAGATTGCTAAAGCCGTCCCAATTGGTGCCAGATGAAAAGTACCCTGCCATCGTCCTCTGGGGGACAAGAAAGCTACAACGCCGGTCACTGCCTGCGGTAAAAGAGGTCTGGAGATGAACAGCCATGACTCCATAGATAGGGCATATTCCAGTAGGCAGTGCATTCTGGGTAATTGTGCCCACCATTGAGGCACAGAAACACAGAACTGATCCTTTTAAGATTGGCCCAGGGAGAATCGCGTTTGAGACTTATTAATTTGAATGAAGTATTCCTATGTTTTTCCTTGGCTGCAGTTCGGGTCTGTCTCTGACCCACGAGAAGTGACAGTGGATAGACAAATGTACAGCTCGAGTTCCGGATCGCGTTCTATTTCAGTCCTGTCCAGCGGGCCGGATAGGATGACCGGGTGGGCCGGATACCCTGCTCTAGATCCATCTTTTGCTTCTTTACTTGCCCCGTTATCACAGCTTTTGACTTGCCCATCATCCCTTTTGTCATTTAATCTCTCCTGCCCTCTGTAATGTATTTGCTTCATGGGTTCTTTGCTGAAGAATTCACAGCAACATGTTGCTATTAAGAACGAATTGGTTTATTAGCAAAGGTTTAACAATCACATGACACATTACCAGTTCATTCACCAGAGCTCATAACCACCTGCCCCATCGTGGATCCCCTGAACCCAACTGGCTGGAGTTTTATTGAGTCTTGTGAACATCACGTGACTGGTTAAGCCACTCCCAACTCAACAGCTCCACAACTATTTTGTTGTGAACAATTAAATCATTAAATCAAGTGCCCCCTGGTTAAAGGTGGAGAGCACTAAAACTGACAATTTAAACAAATTAAACTTTGGACTATAAAATCAAATTAAAATATGAGTGCCGGGGGTGATGATGCACTCCAGTCCCTCCGGCGCCCACCTCTCGTGGAAGGCCGCGAGCGTACCGGTGGACACCGCGTGCTCCATCTCCAGGGACACCCTGACTCGGATGTAACCGCAGAAGAGAGGCAGGCAGTCGGGCTGAACGACCCCCTCGACCGCCCGCTGCCTGGACCGGCTGATGGCCCCCTTGGCCAGGCCCAGGAGCAGTCCTACGAGGAGGCCTTCCAACCTGCCCGCTCCCCTCCACACGCAACAGCTCTACAAACCTGTGAACATCATCACCAGGGGCGGATTAACCTTGTGGCCCCTGCCCCAGGCCCACCAAATAAATGTAGGAAGAAAAATATAAGGCCTCCTCACAGGGGCGTACATTACACCCTCCACCCTCAGTAATGCCAACTCTCATGATTTAATCACCAGACACCAGATTTTTTTTAAATGAAACATCACCCGACTCACGATCTTGCAATTCCTCGCTGAAAAATCATGATTTTTTTCCAAAGGGCTCTCTCTGTACTGCCTTGTTGTGCACCGTAAATTAGTCGAACCGCATTCCCTGAAATACAGGAAAGTGACCCAATAACTGTGCAACCCGTTAGAAGGACTCCTAATTCATAAGAACATAAGAATTAGGAGCATGAGTCGGCTGTTCGGCCCCTCGGGTCTGCTCCGCAATTCAATGAGATCAAGGCTGATCTTCGACCTCAACTCCACTTTCCCGCCCGATCCCCACATCCCTCGATTCCCCTAGACTCCAAAAATCTAGCGATCTCAGCCTTGAATATACTCAACGACTGAGCCTCCACAGCCCTCTGGGGCAGAGAATTCCAAAGATTCACCACCCTGAGTGAAGAAATTCCTCCTCATCTCAGTCCTAAATGGCCGACCCCTTATCCTGAGACTGTGACCCCTGGTTCTAGACTCCCCAGCCCGGGGGAAACACCCTCCCTGCATCTACCCTGTCAAGCCCTGTAAGAATTTTGTATCTTTCAATGAGATCACCTCATTCTTCTAAACTCTAGAGAATATCGGCCTAGTCTACTCAATCTCTCCTCATAGGGCAACCCCCCATCCCAGGAATCAGTCTGGTGAACCTTCGCTGCACTCCCTCTATGGTAAGTATATCCTTCCTTAGGTAAGGAGACCGACACTGTACACAATACTCCAGGTGTGGTCTCCCCAGGGCCCTGTATAATTGCAGTAAGATGTCTTTACTCTTATACACAAATCCTCCTGTAATAAAGGCCAACATACCATTTGCTTTAATCACTTGCTGTACCTGCAGGTTAACTTTCAGTGATTGGTGTACAAGGACACCAGGTCCCTCTGAACACCAACATTTCCCAATCTCTCACCATTTAAAAATACTCTGCTTTTCTATTTTGGCACACAGTAAGCAGGCGGGCAGAGATAAACAGATATTAATTTGAAAAACTCTTCCACTTCTGAAAATTCCGCCCCCTCTGTCCAACATTTTCCGGCCTTGTCTGGAACTAGGAGGCATAGTGGGAGAAATTTACAATCGCCCGATTCAGGGAGCTAACTTTTATAAGTTTGAAAAGTTTTGAAAGCGCAAAGCTAACAATTTCAAACTTTTCAAAAAATTAATAAGGCGGGAGCTGGTCAGTGCCACGCCTGGTTGCAAATCCATTTGTACCCCGTTAGCTTTCCCCACGCACCCCCCCCCCCGCACCCTGCCAAGGGCTCTGTCAACTGTGGCTCATTGGGTAGCACCCTCGCCTCTAAATCAAAAGGTTGTGGGTTCAAGTCCCACTCCAGAGACTTGAACATGTAAATCCAGGCCGACACTTCCAGTGGCAGTACTGAGGGAGCGCCGCACTGTCGGAGGGGCAGTGCTGAGGGAGCGCCGCACTGTCGGAGGGGCAGTGCTGAGGGAGCGCCGCACTGTCGGAGGGGCAGTACTGAGGGAGCACCGCACTGTCGGAGGGGCAGTGCTGAGGGAGCGCCGCACTGTTGGAGGGGCAGTACTGAGGGAGCACCGCACTGTCAGAGGGGCAGTGCTGAGGGAGCGCCGCACTATCGGAGGGGCAGTACTGAGGGAGCGCCGCACTATCGGAGGGGCAGTACTGAGGAAGCCCCGCACTGTCGGAGGTGCCTTCTTTTGGATATTAAACCTAGGCCCTGTCTGCTCTCTCAATTGGACATAAAAGATCCCGTGGCCACTATTTTGAAGAAGAGCAGGGGAGTTCTCCCCAGT
Organism: Pristiophorus japonicus; assembly: GCF_044704955.1. NCBI lineage: Eukaryota > Metazoa > Chordata > Chondrichthyes > Pristiophoridae > Pristiophorus > Pristiophorus japonicus. Next base: position 98,918,166 of record NC_091996.1, read on the forward strand.
GTCCCGGGACCAATATTTATCCCTCAAACAACATAACAAAAACAGATTATCTGGTCATTGTCAGATTGCTGTGTGTGGGAGCTTGCTGTGCACAAATTGGTTGCAGCGTTCCCTACATTACAACAGTGGCTACACTCCAAAAAGTACTTAATTGGCTGCAAATCGCTTTGAGACATTCGGTGGTCATGAAAGGCGCTATATAAATGCAAGTCTTTCTTTTATTTAAGGCACCCAATTTCGCCCCACAGTCTCAGAATAAGAGGTCAGCAATTTAGCACTGAGACGAGGAGGAATTTCTTCACTGAGCGTGGTGAATAGTTGGAATTCTCCACCCCACAGGGCTGTGGAGGCTCAGTCTTTGAGTATATTCAAGATCCACCAGTTCTAGACTCCCCAGCCGGAGAAATAGCTTCTCAACATCTACACTGTCAATCCCCGGAAGAATTTTATATGTTTCAATCAGGTCACCTCTCATTCTTCGAACCCCTTGGACACACGGAGACGGTGCGTGAGAAGGCCCATGGAGCAAAGCCCCCAGTGCTGGGGCTGCGGGAAGTGAGGGAACACAGGAACAGGAGGAGGCTATTCAGCCCCTCGAGCCTATCCCACCAATCAATTCCATCGTGGTTAATCTGAACGCTAGCTCCATCTACATGCCTTAAGGTTCTGTAACCCTTAATACCCCTGCCTAACAAACAATCTCTCGCTCTCATTAATTACACAGAATGACACGGTATTTACAGCACAGGCTCAGGCCCTTCAGCCCGACTGCTCTCTGCTGTTGGTTCAGCTCCACACAAACCTTCTTTACCCAGGGGGTGGTGAGAATTTGGGACTCGCTCCCACAGGGAGTGGTTGAGGCGAATAGTATCGAGGCATTTACGGGGAAGCTGGATAAACACATGAGGGGGAAAGGAATAGAAGGATGGGGTGATAGGGTGCAATGGAGAGGGGCGAGAGGAGGGGGTTGTAGAACATTAACCCCGGCACCGACCCCTCGGGCCCAATGGCCACATTCTCTGCTTGAAACATTTTGTAAGTTTGTAAGGGCTCATAAGCTTAGAATTAGAGCCAGGGTGCTCGGGGCGATGGCAGGAAGCACTTCTTCACCCAATGGGTCGTGGGAATCTGGGACTCTCCCAAAAATGGTGTCGGGGCTGGGGGGGCAATTGAAAATTCAAAAACTGAGGTGGGATGATATTTTTGTTAGGCGGGGTATTAAGGGTACCGGGTAGCTAGAATACAGATCAGCCACGATCTGTTTGATTGGCGGGTGACTGAGCTGCAAATTCCATGTAATTCAATGTAATTCGATATAATTCTAAGTAATTCTATGTAATTCGATGCAGCTTGTTGGAAGGCTCAATAATTGCATGGAATTAATTTATAATTATATGTGGAGAGAGTAGGAGAGTGGGATTAGACTGGGTGGGATATTAAAGGGTGTGGGGAGTGAGGGGGAGAGTGGGATTAGACTGGGTGGGATATTAAAGGGTGTGTGGGGAGAGGGGGAGAGTGGGATTAGACTGGGTGGGATATTAAAGGGTGTGGGGAGTGAGGGGGAGAGTGGGATTAGACTGGGTGGGATATTAAAGGGTGTGGGGAGAGAGGGGGAGAGTGGAATTAGACTGGGTGGGATATTAAAGGGTGTGTGGGGAGAGGGGGAGAGTGGAATTAGACTGGGTGGGATATTAAAGGGTGTGGGGAGTGAGGGGGAGAGTGGAATTAGATTGGGTGGGATATTAAAGGGTGTGGGGAGTGAGGGGGAGAGTGGGATTAGACTGGGTGGGATATTAAAGGGTGTGGGGAGTGAGGGGGAGAGTGGGATTAGACTGGGTGGGATATTAAAGGGTGTGGGGAGGGGGAGAGTGGGATTCGACTGGGTAGGATATTAAAGGGTGGAGGTATTTCTTTTCTTTAAGACACCCAATTCTCGCCCCCATAATCTCAGGATAAGAGGTCGGCAATTTAGCACTGAAACGAGGAGGAATTTCTTCACTGAGCGTGGTGAATAGTTGGAATTCTCTACCCCACAGGGCTGTGGAGGCTCAGTCTTTGAGTATATTCAAGATCCACCAGTTCTAGACTCCCCAGCCGGAGAAATAGCTTCTCAACATCTACACTGTCAATCCCCGGAAGAATTTTATATGTTTCAATCAGATCACCTCTCATTCTTCTAAACTCTTGTGGCTAGAACCTTCACTTTTTTCGCCTGCTTAATGCCGACTTAACGCCCATTTTACCGCTGAAATGACTTATAACGCCCATATATCGCCCACTTTGGCACAAAATGGAAACTGACGGGCATTTTTGGAAAACTTATCGCCGAGCGTTACTTTCCCCAGGTGCTTAATGCCGCGAAAAAATATTACCCCCCGCCCATTTCTTTTGGGTGTAATCAGCAGAATGGGCAAATTCAACGGCCATAATATCGGCCAGTGTTACTTTCTGCACGGAATTAACGCCGAGATTCACTATTAACGCCCGGTGACTGTTTTTTGTCGTAAAGAGCATATTTACCCAAACTAGCGGCCATGGTGATCGCCCATTGTCAGTTTCACCACCTCGCACACATTTCGCCCACAATATCGCTCGCTTAAAAAACTGCCCACAAAAAGTGGAACTAACCAGAACGAATCACAGCGTTATGGACGCCATGTTGTAGATCACACGTTGCGTCCTTTAAAAGGCCGCTGTGCTTCAACCTCGGCGGAGTTCGGATGTGCTCTGCAGGTTGTTGGAGTTAATGTGAACATCTCTAAAAACATCTTGACCACACTGTGACCGATTGGAATTGAAGAGGTGTGTTCATCGGGACATTCCTTGTTTGTGACCAATCGGTGGAAAACAGAGAGCTACTGCAATGGGACCTGTCCTTTCTCACCCTCTCTTGGTGACCAAATACATGCAGCAGACTCAACATCACCGAAGGAACGCTCCACTGCATTATGTGCCCAATGTAAGACATGACAGACTGATGAGGAGGACCAGACGTTACACCCCCCGCAAGTACAAGGAGAAGTATTCTTACCTCGCCTAACACCACCTGCCTTCGGAGACTGCGCTTCCACAAAGAGGTTATCACTGAGGTATGCCAGCTGATAAGGGGAGATCTGCAGCCTGCCAGCACCATGAGTACTGCACTGTCCGTCGAGGTCAAAGTCACCACGGCACTGTCGTTCTGTGCCTCGGGTTCTTTTCAGGCCCCAGCTGGTGACATTTGCGGTCTGTCTCAGCATGCCACACATCGCTGCATTAGACAGGTCACTGAAACACTGTATGCACACAGGAGGGACTTGATCAGCTTCCCTATGACCAGGGAGGCTCAGAGTGAGAGGGCTGTAGGTTTCTACAGAATTGCAAACTTCCCCAAGGTGCAGGGAGCAATAGACTGTACGCACATCGCGATGCGGGCACCTTTTGAGGATGCTGAGGTTTTCAGGAACTGCAAGGGATTCCACTCCCTGAATGTCCAGCTGGCTGTCGGCCACCAGCAAATTATACTGGCAGTGAATGCTCAATTTCTGGGCAGCATCCATGATGCTCACATCCTGTGTGAGAGCACTGTATTTGACTTGTTTAACAATTACCCACAAGGTCAATGCTGGATGCTTAGTGACAAAGGATATGGCCTCGCCACCTGGCTGATGACCCCCCTGCATGACACCCACACTGAGGCCGAGAGGCGATACAATGAGAGCCACAGAGCAACTCGCAATATCGTGGAGAAAAACATTGGCGTGCTGAAGCAGTGCTTCAGATGCCTGGATCACTCTGGAGGCGAGCTCCAATACCACCCTGAGCAGGTAGCTCAATTCATGGTGGTGTGCTCCATGCTACACAACTTGCCTATCAGGAGCAGACAAGAATTGCCTGATGAGTCTGACAGTCCACCTTACCAGAGAGAGGAAGAGGAGGCCGAGGAGGCGGACGCTGACATTGGTCCACACAATCAGGCTGATGTTGAAGCCATGCCCCCGCTCTGTAGACCGCATGAAAGGGCCCATGGTGGCATGATAGCTGCAAGAGCCTTACATCAGGAGCTCATCAATAAGCGCTTTGCCTGAAAGAACGTTGGTGTTAGTTACAAGGATGACACACTGCTGGGTGTGCAGGTCATACATAATGGTGGGCATCACCTTGGTGACAGTTAAAGTTTACGTTGATTGAAGTTAAGTGTAATTATACCCTTTGATATTAAGGAATCACCAGCGTGTAATGGTGCAGCTATCTGAGCCAATGTGCTGCAAGGTTTTGTTAAATAAAAAGCATTTAAACCGAACAATTGTCAGAAATCATCAATATTTCTGTACAAACCAACCCTTCCTCCGCCCCCCCTCCCCCCGCTTCTCCTCCCCACCTCTACCCCTTCCCCTCCTGACTCCAAGCCGCCTGGCCCATGGCCGAGGGATGCTCCTCGGGCGATGCTTCATTGGGGGAGGGAGGGTAGAAGACGGCCGAGGCACTGCGTGTATGGATACGGGAGAGGACGGTCCCGAGGTGGGAACGTGCTCCGAGCCAGAAGCTGGATGTTGCTGCTGGCTCTCGTGTGGTTGGCAATGGGAGTGTGTCACCTTGGGGTGCAGTGCCGCTCTCATGTGTGGTTGGCAATGGGGGTGTGTCACCTTGGGGTGCAGTGCCGCGCTCGTGTGTGGTTGGCAATGGGGGTGTGTCACCTTGGGGTGCAGTGCCGCTCTCGTGTGTGGTTGGCAATGGGGGTGTGTCACCTTGGGGTGCAGTGCCGCGCTCGTGTGTGGTTGGCAATGGGGGTGTGTCACCTTGGGGTGCAGTGCCGCTCGTGTGTGGTTGGCAATGGGGGTGTGTCACCTTGGGGTGCAGTGCCGCTCTCGTGTGTGGTTGGCAATGGGGGTGTGTCACCTTGGGGTGCAGTGTCGTGCTCGGGGACCACTGGGAGCCCTCTGTCACCAGTGTTCCTGGCTACCAGCCCCAGGGCCTCCTCCATCCCTTCCATGTTACAGGCAACTCTCGATTATCCGGGTCCTTCAGAGATTGGGCTATGCCGGGTAAACGATTCCTCCGTTAGAGCGATTAACATTCTAAATTTAAAACCCGATGTCTTCCCGAGCCGAAATTTTAAATCCCGTTACAATGGTTTCTCGTTGGATCTGTGTGCAGATATTCGAGAGTTGCCTATATATCTTATTTGTTGGACAAAAACTCGGTGCCGACTATGTTCTTGGTGCTTAGTGGGCTTTTTGCTGCTGGTGAATCTCCGTCGTGCCTCCCACAACAGCCAGACAAGCACACCCCACAGCCACACACGCTTTCAGTGCCTCTGAGCTCCCTCTCGCTCTGTCTCCTCTTCTGCACATGTCATGGTGACCCTTGACCTCCTGAATCGCGGGAATCGAGCATTGCCATGCCGTTGCTCAGAACGGCCACACTTTACAGCAGAAGGTCAGAAAAATTTAACGCTACTGTCCATTTGATATCGCTCGCGGTATTGCCCATTTTCTAAAACGTAAACTAGGTGTTTTGAGAATGGGTGAGAAGCCGGCGATCTGAAAACCCTTTTTTAATGCCCATGCCAGAAATAACGCCTATTTTTGGGCGCTAAGTTCAGAAGTGGAGATTCTAGCTCTTGGACACACGGAGACGGTGCCTGCGAAGCCCCCAGTGCCAGGGCTGTGAGAAGTGAGGGAACACAGGAACAGGAGGAGGCTATTCAGCCCCTCGAGCCTGTCCCGCCAATCAATTCCATCGTGGCTGATCTGAATGATAGCTCCATCTACACGCCTTAAGGTTCCGTAACCCTTAATACCCCTGCCTAACAAACAATCTCCCTCTCAGTAATTACACAGAATGACATGGTATTTATAAACATAGAAACATAGAAAATAGGTGCAGGAGTAGGCCATTCGGCCCTTCGAGCCTGCACCACCATTCAATATCATGGCTGATCATTCACCTCAGTACCCCTTTCCTGCTTTCTCTCCATACCCCTTGATCCCTTTGGCCGTAAGGGCCACATCTAACTCCCTTTTGAATATATCTAATGAACTGGCCTCAACAACTTTCTGAGGTGGAGAATTCCACAGGTTCACCACTCTCTGAGTGAAGAAGTTTCTCCTCATCTCAGAGTGGGGAGTGAGGGGAGAGTGGGATTGGACTGGATGGGATATTAAAGGGGGGAGTGAGGGGGAGAGTGGGATTAGACTGGGTCGGGTATTAAAGGGGGGAGTGAGGGGGAAAGTGGGATTAGACTGGGTAGGGTATTAAAGGGGGAAGTGAGGGGGAGAGTGGGATTAGACTGGGTGGGATATTAAAGGGGGGAGTGAGGTGGAGAGTGGGATTAGACTGGGTGGGGTATTAAAGGGGGGAGTGAGGGGGAGAGTGGGATTAGACTGGGTGGGATATTAAAGGGATTGGGATTAGAGTGGGTGTGATATTATGAGATATGGGTATAACACCAGCATGGAGTTAATCCACGCAGTGTTCTGTTTCTCTGTTGCAATATTCCATGCGATCGTCTATTGTTATGAGGCCGTTGTGCACAGGTGATTATTTCCCACATCTCTGTAAAGGCTGCCCGTATCCTGTAACATTGCCCAAAGAAAGAGCTAAACAGTAATGAGGAAGACGAGAAGATTAATGCAGAGCTTAACGTCAACACCTTGCATAAACAGGTTTGACACTTCCATTGCCACCTCCCAGGATTGTGGTCTGCACATAACAAGAATGTTTTTCACCAAATGCTCCCCTTCACGGCTGATTAACTTGCTCACTGCTCTAACGTGTGCTGCCCTAATAAAAACTCATAAATGGTACACAACTGGGAATCAGGGTAACAGAGTTTATCACAAATGCAAAACCTGCATTTTTACATCGAATCATGGAATGGTTACAGCACGGAAGGCCATTCGGCCCGTCGAGCCCGTGCCGGCTCTCGGTCAGTATCATTCCCCCGCCATTTCCCCGTAGCCCTGACAATGTTTTTCTTCAGATATTTATCCCACTCTCCGTTGAAGGATAACATCTCAGGCACTGCATCCCGGATCCTAACCACTCGCTGCGTAAAAAAGCTTTTTCTTACATCACCTTTGGTTCTTTCTCAAATCATATGACCACCGGACATCTCAACGCGCTCTACAGCCAATGAAGTACTTTTGGAGTGTGGTCACTGTTGTAATGTGGGAAACGCAGCAGCCAATTTGCGCACAGTAAGCTTTCACACACAGCGATGTGATAATGACCCAGATCATCTGTTTTTATTGTGACATTGATTAGGGATAAATATAATAACTCGCCTGCTTTTCTTTGAAATAATGCCTTGGGATCTTTTACGTCCACTTGAGAGAGCAGACGAGGCCTCAGTTTAATGCCTCATCTGAAACACGGCATCTCCGACAGTGCGGCGCTCCCTCAGTACTGCCCCTCCGACAGTGCGGCGCTCCCTCAGTACTGCTCCTCCGAAAGTGCGGCTCTCCCTCAATACTGACCCTCCGACAGTGCGGCGCTCCTTCAGTACTGACCCTCCGACAGTGCGGCGCTCCCTCAGTACTGCCCCTCCGACAGTGCGGCGCTCCCTCAGTACTGTTCCTCCGAAAGTGCGGCTCTCCCTCAGTACTGACCCTCCGACAGTGTGGGGCTCCCTCAGTACTGCCCCTCCGACAGTGCGGGGCTCCCTCAGTCCCACAACCCTCCAACAGTGCGGCGCTCCCTCGGTACTGCCCCTCCGACAGTGCAGCACTTCCTCAGTACTGCCCCTCCGACAGTGCAGCACTCTCTCAGTACAGCCCCTCCGACAGTGCGGCGCTCCCTCAGTACTGCCCCTCCGACAGTGCGGCGCTCCCTCAGTACTGACCCTCAGACAGTGCGGCACTCCCTCAGTACTGCCCCTCTGACAGTGCAGCACTCTCTCAGTACTGACCCTCCGACAGTGCGGCGTTCTCTCCATACTGCCCCTCCGCCAGTGCGGGGCTCCCTCAGTACTGCCCCTCCGCACTGCCCCTCTGACAGTGCGGCGCTCCCTCAGTACTGCCCCTCCGACATTGCGGCACTCCCTCAGTACTGACCCTCAGACAGTGCGGCACTCCCTCAGTACTGCCCCTCTGACAGTGCGGCGATCCCTCAGTACTGTCCCTCCGACAGTGCGGCGATCCCTCAGTACTGTCCCTCCGACAGTGGGGCGCTCCCTCAGTACTGCCCCTCCGACAGTGCAGCACTCCCTCAGTACTGCCCCTCCGACAATGGGGCGCTCCCTCAGTACTGCCCCTCCGACAGTGCGGCGCTCCCTCAGTACTGCCCCTCCGACAGTGCGGCGCTCCCTCAGTACTGCCCCTCCGACAGTGCGGCGCTCCCTCAGTACTGCCCCTCCGACAGTGCGGCACTCCCTCAGTACTGCCCCTCCGACAGTGCGGCGCTCCCTCAGTACTGCCCCTCCGACAGTGCAGTGGTCCCTCAGTACTGCCCCTCTGACAGTGCGGCGCTCCCTCAGTACTGCACTGGGTGTGTCCGCCTAGATTTTCTGTGCTCAGATTCCTGGAGTGGGACTTGAACCGACAACCTTCTGACCCAGAGGCGAGGGTGTTGCCCACTGAACCACAGCTGACACAGCAGGATCTGTGACTTTCGATTTGATGTAAAACTGTTAGGGAGGGAGTTCCAGGATTGTGACCCAGCGACGATGAAGGAACGGCCGATATATTCCCAAGTCAGGATGGTGTGTGACTGGGAGGGGAACGTGGAGGTGGTGGTGTTCCCATGGGCCTGCTGCCCTTGTCCTTCTAGGGGGTAGAGGTGGCGGGTTTGGGAGGTGCTGCCGAAGAAGCCTTGGTGAGTTGCTGCAGTGCATCTTGTAGATGGTACACACTGCAGCCAGGGGGCGCCGGTGGTGGAGGGAGTGAGTGTTGAAGGTGGTGGAGGGAGTGAGTGTTGAAGGTGGTGGGTAGAGTGTCGATCAAGTGGCTGCTTTGTCCTGGATGGTGTCGAGCTTCTCAAGTGTTGTTGGAGCTGCACCATCCAGGCAAGTGGGGAGTGTTCCATCACAATCCTGACTCTTGCTGTCCATCCATGATATATCCGGTAAAAACTCAACATGACGACCAGCCCTTCCATTTTGGTCAAAATCCGAGAACTCCTTACCAAACAGCACCTTCACCACACGGACTGCAGCGGTTCAAGAAGGCGGCTCATCACCACCTTCTCAAGGGGCAATTAGGTATGGCCAATAAATGCCGGCCCAGCCCACATCAAGAGATTCAATATTTAAATTAAAAAACACTAATGGGATCGCCCTGTTCCACCCTCGCACACAAATGGGATCGCCCTGTTCCCCCCTCGCACACTAATGGGGTCGCCCTGTTCCCCCCTCGCACACTAACGGGGTAGCCCTGTTCCCCCCTCGCACACTAATGGGGTCGCCCTGTTTCCCCCTCGCACACTAATGGGATCGCCCTGTTCCCCCCGCACACTAATGGGATCGCCCTGTTCTCCCCCCGCACACTAATGGGATCGCCCTGTTCCCCCCGCACACTAATGGGATCGCCCTGTTCCCCCCTCGCACACTAATGGGATCGCACTATGCCCCTCACACTAATGGGATCGCCCTGTTCCCCCCTCGCACACTAATGGGATCACCCTGTTCCCCCTTGCACACTAATGGGATCGCCCTGTTCCCTCCGCACACTAATGGGATCGCCCTGTTCCCCCCTCGCACACTAATGGGATCGCACTATGCCCTCACACAGTAATGGGATCACCCTGTTCCCCCCTCACACACTAATGGGATCGCCCTGTTCCCCCTCACACTCTAATGGGATTGCACTATGCCCTCACACACTAACAGGATCGCACTATGCCCCTCACACTAATGGGATTGCCCTGTTCCCGCTCACACTCTAATGGGATCGCACTATGCCCTCACACACTAACAGGATCGCACTATGCCCCTCACACTAATGGGATCGCCCTGTTCCCCCCTCACACAATAATGGGATCACCCTGTTTCCCCCTCACACACTAACAGGATCGCACTATGCCCCTCACACTAATGGGATTGCCCTGTTCCCCCTCACACTCTAATGGGATCGCACTATGCCCTCACACACTAACAGGATCGCACTATGCCCCTCACACTAATGGGATCGCCCTGTTCCCCCCTCACACACTAATGGGATCACCCTGTTCCCCCTCACACTAATGGGATCGCCCTGTTCCCCCCTCACACACTAATGGGATCACCCTGATCCTCCCTCACACTAATGGGATCGCCCTGTTCCCCCCTCACACTCTAATGGGATCGCACTATGCCCTCACACACTAACAGGATCACACTATGCCCCTCACACTAATGGGATCGCCCTGTTCCCCCCTCACACACTAATGGGATCATCCTGTTTCCCCCTCACACACTAATGGGATCGCACTATGCCCCTCACACTAATGGGATCGCCCTGTTCCCCTCGCACCGACGGTGTTGCACCTCAGTACCTGTTCCGGTGTGAATCGCTGTCCGGGATCTCACGGGGTCCTCGTGGCTGTGGGAGCTGAGAGAGGAACAGCTCACACCTGCTGGCTTGCCGCGAGCCAGTGTGCCACAGGAGGGTTTGTGCGAGGCTTTATGCGAGAAGAACTGTTTGTGGTTTCAGTTTCAGGCACAACACAATTGAGAGTTGTGTTAACCCTGGCGTGTCTGGAGATAATCTGCCACTGCCTGGTGTCAGCCGAAGTTTGTTGGTGGCTTTCGATATCGGCCAGGCATTCCATTGTGGTGACACGGGCTCTTGCTTCAGCTCCTGCTCCTTGTCGGGTATGGGTGGGGTACATGCTGCAGCACGGGGATGTGCTAATACAATTTGCACTCCAATTGCGAAATGTCTGGGTGCAGTTGGGAAGTGGTTGGGTTACAGTCGGAGCGGGCACTGAATAGAAAGAAACGTGTAAGATTCTGAGGGGGCTTGACAGGGTGGATGCAGAGAGGATGTTTCCCCTCGTGGGGGAATCTAGAACGAAGGGGCGTAGTTTCAGAATAAGGGATCGCCCATTTAAGATGGAGATGAGGAGGAATTACATCTCTCGGGACGTCACAAAGCGATTTACAGCCAATGAAGTACTTTTGGAGTGTAGTCACTGTTGTAATGTGGGAAACACGGCAGCCAATTTGTGCACAGCAAGCTCCCACAAACAGAAATGTGATAATTTAGAGAACAGAAGCAGAGTGGTGATGTTACTATTTCAGTAATCCAGGGCCTGCACTAATGATCCAGAGATGTGAGTTCCATCCCACCACGGCAGCTGGGGAATTTAAATTCAGTTAATTTAATAAGAATCTGGAATAAATGCTAGTATCAGTAATGGTGACCATGAAACTATCGGATTGCCGTTAAAAACCCCTCTGGTTCACGAATGTCCTTCAGGGAAGGAAATCTGCCGCCCTTACCCGGTCTGGGCCTATAGGTGACTCCAGACCCACGGCGATGTGGTTGACCATTAGCTGCCCCTCTGGAATGGCCCAGTGAGACACTCAGTTGTCCCCAACCACTGCGAGAAAACAATAATAATAAAACCGGACGGGCCACCCGGCATCGACCTTGGCCCCGGCTACGGCCACAACAACGGCACACCCAGCCCAGGCCACCCGGCAAAATCCTCCTCACCAACATCTGGGGACGTGGCACAATCAGGAGAGCAGTCCCGCAGACCGGTCAAGCAACAGTCGGACATCGACATCCTCACAGAATCATAGCTTTCCGCCAATGGCCCCGACTCCTCCATCACCTTCCCTGGGTATGTCCTGTCCCACCGGCAGGACAGGCCCACCAGGGGGGCGGCTCAGTGGTGTACAGTCGGGAGGGAGTCCCCAACATTGACTCCGGGCCCCGTGTCACCTTCAGGTCAAGCATGGGCACGGAAAGTTCCTGCTGATTCCCAACTCCCGCCCTCCCTCAGCTGATGAATCACTCCTCCATGTTGGACACCATTTGGAAGAGGCACTGAGGACAGCGAGGACACAGAGTGTACTCTGGGTGGGGCACTTCAATGTCCATCACCAAGAGTGGCTCGGTAGCACCACTCCTGACCGAGCTGGCCGAGTCCTGAAGGACATAGCTGCCAGACTGGGCCTGCGGCAGGCGGTGAGAGAACCAACACCAGGGAATAACCTCCTTACCCACGTCCTCACCAATCTACCTGTCGCAGATGCATCTGTCCCTGACAGTATTGGCAGCAGCGTACTAAACGGGATAGATTCAGAACAGATCTAGCAGCTCAAAACTGGGCATCCATGGGGCCCTGTGGGCCATCAGCAGTAGCAGAATTGTATTGTACCACACTCTGTAACCTCATGGCCCGGCATATCCCTCACACTACAGTTACCATCCAGCCCGGGGACCAGCCCTGGTTCAATGAGGAGTGTAGCACAGCATGCCAGGAGCAGCACCAGGTGTACCTAAAAATGAGGTGCCAACCCGGGGAAGCTGCAACACAGGACTACATGTATACTAAACAGCGGGAGCAGCATGGGATAGACAGGGCTAAGTGATCCCACAACCAACGGATCAGATCAAAGCTCTGTAGTCCTGCCACACCCAGTCGTGAATGGTGGTGGGCCATTAAATAACTAACAGGAGGAGGAGGTGCATGAATCCCCCAATCCCCAAGGGCAGTAGGTCCATGGGAACACCACCACCTCCACGTTCCCCTCCCAGTCACACACCATCCCGACTTGGGAATATATCGGCCGTTCCTTCATCGTCGCTGGGTCACAATCCTGGAACTCCCTCCCTAACAGCACTGTGGGAGCACCTTCACCACACGGACTGCAGCGGTTCAAGGCAGCTCACCACCACCTTCTCAAGGGGCAATTAGGGATGGGCAAATAATGCCGGCCTGGCCAGTGACACCCACATCCTGTTAAAGAATGTTTTGGTGATGCTGATTGAGGGAAACACATTGACCAGACACTGGGGAGAATTCACCCTCCTCATCTTTGAAATAGTGCCAAGGGATCTTTTAGGCCACCTGAGAGAGCAGACGGGCCTCGGTTTAACATCTCATCCAAAGGACGGCACCTCCAACAGTGCGGCGCTCCCTCAGCACTGCCCCTCCGACAGTGCGGCACTCCCTCAGCACTGCCCCTCCGACAGTGCGGCGCTCCCTCAGCACTGCCCCTCCGACAGTGCGGCGCTCCCTCAGCACTGCCCCTCCGACAGTGCGGCGCTCCCTCAGCACTGCCCCTCCGACAGTGCGGCACGCCCTCAGTACTGCCCCTCCGACAGTGCGGCGCTCCCTCAGTACTGCCCCTCCGACAGTGCAGCGCTCCTTCAGTACTGCCCCTCCGACAGTGCGGCACTCCCTCAGTACTGCCCCTCCGACAGTGCGGCGCTCCCTCAGCACTGCCCCTCCGACAGTGCGGCGCTCCCTCAGTACTGCCCCTCCGACAGTGCGGCGCTCCCTCAGTACTGCCCCTCCGACAGTGCGGCGCTCCCTCAGTACTGCCCCTCCGACAGTCCGACACTCCCTCAGTACTGCCCCTCCGACAGTGCGGCGCTCCCTCAGTACTGCCCCTCCGACAGTGCGGCACTCCCTCAGTACTGCCCCTCCGACAGTGCGGAACTCCCTCAGTACTGCCCCTCCGACAGTGCGGCACTCCCTCAGTACTGCCCCTCCGACAGGACAAAGGGTGTTAAAAAAACAAGCCTGAAGGCTTTGTGTCTTAATGCAAGGAGTATCCGCAATAAGGTGGATGAATTAACTGTGCAAATAGATGTTAACAAATACGATGTGATTGGGATTACAGAGACGTGGCTCCAGGATGATCAGGGCTGGGAACTCAACATCCAGGGGTATTCAACATTCAGGAAGGATAGAATTAAAGGAAAAGGAGGTGGGGTAGCATTGCTGGTTAAAGAGGAGATTAATGCAATAGTTAGGAAGGACATTAGCTTGGATGATGTGGAATCTATATGGGTAGAGCTGCAGAACACCAAAGGGCAAAAAACATTAGTGGGAGTTGTGTACAGACCTCCAAACAGTAGTAGTGATGTTGGGGAGGGCATCAAACAGGGGTGCATGCAATAAAGGTGCAGCAGTTATAATGGGTGACTTTAATATGCACATAGATTGGGTTAACCAAACTGGAAGCAATACGGTGGAGGAGGATTTCCTGGAGTGCATATGGGATGGTTTTCGAGACCAATATGTCGAGGAACCAACTAGGGGGGAGGCCATCTTAGACTGGGTGTTGTGTAATGAGAGAGGATTAATTAGCAATCTCGTTGTGCGAGGCCCCTTGGGGAAGAGTGACCATAATATGGTGGAATTCTGCATTAGGATGGAGAATGAAACAGTTAATTCAGAGACCATGGTCCAGAACTTAAAGAAGGGTAACTTTGATGGTATGAGGCGGGAATTGGCTAGGATAGATTGGCGAATGATACTTAAGGGGTTGACTGTGAATGGGCAATGGCAGACATTTAGAGACCGCATGGATGAACTACAACAATTGTACATTCCTGTCTGGCGTAAAAATAAAAAAGGGAAGGTGGCTCAACCGTGGCTATCAAGCAAAATCAGGAATAGTATTAAAGCCAAGGAAGTGGCATACGAATTGGCCAGAAATAGCAGCGAACCTGGGGACTGGGAGAAATTTAGAACTCAGCAGAGGAGGACAAAGGGTTTGATTAGGGCAGGGAGAATGGAGTATGAGAGGAAGCTTGCAGGGAACATTAAGACGGATTGCAAAAGTTTCTATAGGTATGTAAAGAGAAAAAGGTTAGTAAAGACAAACGTAGGTCCCCTGCAGTCAGAATCAGGGGAAGTCATAACGGGGAACAAAGAAATGGCGGACCAATTGAACAAGTACTTTGGTTCGGTATTCACTGAGGAGGACACTAACAACCTTCCGGATATAAAAGGGGTCAGAGGGTCTAGTAAGGAGGCGGAGCTGAGGGAAATCCTTATTAGTCGGGAAATTGTGTTGGGGAAATTGATGGGATTGAAGGCCGATAAATCCTCAGGGCCTGATGGACTGCATCCCAGAGTACTTAAGGAGGTGGCCTTGGAAATAGCGGATGCATTGACAGTCATTTTCCAACATTCCATTGACTCTGGATCAGTTCCTATAGAGTGGAGGGTAGCCAATGTAACCCCACTTTTTAAAAAAGGAGGGAGAGAGAAAACAGGGAATTATAGACCGGTCAGCCTGACCTCAGTAGTGGGTAAAATGATGGAATCAATTATTAAGGATGTCATAGCAGTGCATTTGGAAAGAGGTGACATGATAGGTCCAAGTCAGCATGGATTTGTGAAAGGGAAATCATGCTTGACAAATCTTCTGGAATTTTTTGAGGATGTTTCCAGTCGAGTGGACAAGGGAGAACCAGTTGATGTGGTATATTTGGACTTTCAGAAGGCTTTCGACAAGGTCCCACACAAGAAATTAATGTGCAAAGTTAAAGCACATGGGATTGGGGGTAGTGTGCTGACATGGATTGAGAACTGGTTGGCAGACAGGAAGCAAAGAGTAGGAGTAAATGATTACTTTTCAGAATGGCAGGCAGTGACTAGTGGGGTACCGCAAGGTTCTGTGCTGGGGCCCCAGCTGTTTACACTGTACATTAATGATTTAGATGAGGGGATTAAATGTAGTGTCTCCAAATTTGCGGATGACACTAAGTTGGGTGGCAGTGTGAGCTGCGAGGAGGATGCTATGAGGCTGCAGAGTGACTTGGATAGGTTAGGTGAGTGGGCAAATGCATGGCAGATGAAGTATAATGTGGATAAATGTGAGGTTATCCACTTTGGTGGTAAAAACAGAGAGACAGACTATTATCTGAATGGTGACAGATGAGGAAAAGGGGAGGTGCAACGAGACCTGGGTGTCATGGTACATCAGTCATTGAAGGTTGGCATGCAGGTACAGCAGGCGGTTAAGAAAGCAAATGGCATGTTGGCCTTCATAGCGAGGGGATTTGAGTACAGGGGCAGGGAGGTGTTGCTACAGTTGTACAGGGCATTGGTGAGGCCACACCTGGAGTATTATGTACAGTTTTGGTCTCCTAACCTGAGGAAGGACATTCTTGCTATTGAGGGAGTGCAGCGAAGGTTCACCAGACTGATTCCCGGGATGGCGGGACTGACCTATCAAGAAAGACTGGATCAACTGGGCTTGTATTCACTGGAGTTCAGAAGAATGAGAGGGGATCTCATAGAAACATTTATAATTCTGACGGGGTTAGACAGGTTAGATGCAGGAAGAATGTTCCCAATGTTGGGGAAGTCCAGAACCAGAGGTCACAGTCTAAGGATAAGGGGTAAGCCATTTAGGACCGAGCTGAGGAGAAACTTCTTCACCCAGAGAGTGGTGAACCTGTGGAATTCTCTACCACAGAAAGTAGTTGAGGCCAATTCACTAAATATATTCAAAAAGGAGTTAGGTGTAGTCCTTACGACTCGGGGGATCAAGGGTTATGGCGAGAAAGCAGGAATGGGGTACTGAAGTTGCATGTTCAGCCATGAACTCATTGAATGGCGGTGCAGGCTAGAAGGGCTGAATGGCCTGCTCCTGCACCTATTTTCTATGTTTCTATGTTTCTATGACACTGCGGCGCTCCCTCAGTACTGCCCCTCCGACAGTGCAGCGCTCTTTCAGTACTGCCCCTCCGACAGTGGAACACTCCCTCAGTACTGCACCTCCGACAGTGCGGCACTCCCTCAGTACTGCACCTCCGACAGTGCGGCACTCCCTCAGTACTGCACCTCCGACAGTGCGACGCTCCCTCAGTACTGCCCCTCCGACAGTGCGGCACTCCCTCAGTACTGCCCCTCCGACAGTGCGACGCTCCCTCAGTACTGCCCCTCCGACAGTGCGGCACTCCCTCAGCACTGCCCCTCTGACAGTGCGACGCTCCCTCAGTACTGCCCCTCCGACAGTGCGGCACTCCCTTAGTAATGCCCCTCGGATATGGCGACGCTCCCTCAGTACTGCCCCTCCGACAGTCCGGTACTCCCTCAGTAATGCCCCTCGGATATGGCGGGGCTCCCTCAGTACTGCCCCTCCGACAGTGCGGCACTCCCTCAGTACTGCCCCTCCGACAGTACGGAGCTCCCTCAGTACTGCCCCTCCGACAGTGCGGCGCTCCCTCAGTACTGCCCCTCCGACAGTACGGAGCTCCCTCAGTGCTGCCCCTCCGACAGTGCGGCACTCCCTCAGTACTGCCCCTCCGACAGTACGGAGCTCCCTCAGTACTGCCCCTCCGACAGTGCGGCGCTCCCTCAGTACTGCCCCTCCGACAGTACGGAGCTCCCTCCGTGCTGCCCCTCCGACAATGCGGCGCTCCCTCAGTACTGCCCGTCCGACAGTACGGAGCTCCCTCAGTGCTGCCCCTCCAACAGTGCGGAGCTCCCTCAGTGCTGCCCCTCCGACAGTGCGGCACTCCCTCAGTACTGCCCCTCCGACAGTGCGGCACTCCCTCAGTAATGCCCCTCGAACATGGCGGGGCTCCCTCAGTACTGCCCCTCCGACAGTACGGAACTCCCTCAGTGCTGCCCCTCCAACAGTGCGGAGCTGCCTCAGTACTGCCCCTCCGACAGTGCGGCACTCCCTCAGTACTGTCCCTCCTACAGTGCGGCACTCCCTCAGCACTGCCCCTCCGACAGTGCTGCGCTCCCTCAGTACCGCCCCTCCGACCGTGCGGTCCTCCCTCAGTACTGCCCCTCCAACAGTGCGCCGCTGCCTCAGTACCGCCCCTCCGACCGTGCGGCGCTCCCTCAGTACTGCCCCTCCAACAGTGCGCCGCTGCCTCAGTACCGCCCCTCCGACCGTGCGGCGCTCCCTCAGTACTGCCCCTCCGACAGTGCGGCACTCCCTCAGTACTGCACTGGAGTGACTGCCTGGACTTTTGTGCTCAAGTCCCTGGAGTGGGAGTGTCAACGTCCTGATTCGGAGGCGAGAGTGCTGCCCACTGAGCCAATGGCTGTCATTTGGAAATGTTGACATAGCAATCTATGGCTGACTAAACGTCGTCACAGCAGGAAGTGAGGTCCATGGACCCCAATGCAAGGTCTGTAATAACGCTAAAGGTTTAATTTTCCAGTTTCCGCGACACTTTACAGCGCCCTCAGCCGAGTGGTCACGCTTTGTGCAAGAGCTCAGAGGGTAGACTATTCGGCTGTGGGGTGCATTGCAAGAGAGCTTGATCCTGTCCTTGCCTGATGCTCACACCCCTGTAAGAAATGGTGAATTGGAAGAAATAACTTGAGACAAAAAGCCTCTTCAGACTGGTTTTAGAATTGAAGATTCACCCCACGGTGCAATAGCTAAAGGCACTGGAACAGCGTGAACATCAATAACTGATCACCGGCAGCTGCAGACATCTGAATGCCATGAACGGCCGGTCTGACTCCGATCGGGAGGGTGTGAAGGGGAGGGTCTAACCCCAAGAGTTGAGACAAAGAACTCGACATATCACGGGTTAAATGGTCCTGCCCATATCCCACACCAGGCCCACCCCTAAACAGAGAATAAATTAAAGATGCAGACGGCTCAGGGCAGATGGTGAAGATAAGGTGTTTGTACCACCAGCCGCCTGTCCGATCGGGACTAGTACCAGCTACTTGTCATGGTCGTATGTCTACTGTGTCTGTCCTGATTGTGTGTTGTGTTGGATTATATTGGAACTACCACTCCTTAATAAACTGTCTTATAACTCCCAAGACTCATTGGGCATCTGTGTGTGTGACCTGTGATCATAATCTTAGACAAACCCCCTCTGCCGGGGCCTCTCCCCCCACACCATGCTCCTCACCCACCCTCTGCCTCTCCCCCCACCCCCTGCCCCCCCCAACCACCCCTGCCCCACCCCCTTCCCCTCCCCCCACCCTCTGCCCCCCCCAACCACCCCTGCCCCCCCCAACCACCCCTTCCCCTCCCCCCACCCCCTGCCCCCCCAACCACCCCTGCCCCTCCCCCTTCCCCTCCCCCCACCCCCTGCCCCCCCAACCACCCCTGCCCCCCCCAACCACCCCTTCCCCTCCCCCCACCCCCTGCCCCCCCCAACCACCCCTTCCCCTCCCCCCACCCCCTGCCCCCCCAACCACTCCCTTCCCCTCCCCCACCCCCTGCCCCTCCCCCTTCCCCTCCCCCCACCCCCTTCCCCTCCCCTCAACCCCTGCCCCTCCCCCTCCCCCTCCCCACCCCGCCCCCCACCAGTTCCACCAGCTCCCCCTCCCCCCATGTCCCAGTCCCTCCCCTCCCCCTCCCCCCACCCCATGCTCCTCCCTCCCGCCCCCCCTGGCCCTGCCCCCGCCCCCACCACCCACCCCATGCCCCTCCCCCCGCCCCCCCACCAGCATGCCACCTCCATCAGTCAGGCTGGGGAATGACTGCCGGCCGATTTCCCCACACCTCTGGCCAGGGAGGCTGTCAGTTGTAAGAACCCCTTCCCATTGCCATCCAATTGACCAGGGCTTGTCCGTGGATCCCTTAGCTCAATAATCGGCCAGGAGGCACAATTGCCCGTTGAGCCACCAAGAGTGAGCCTGTTCCTGAGCGGTCCCAGGAGGAGAAAGGTTGAGGAGGTTGGGCCTGTACTCACTGGAGTTTAGAAGAATGAGAGGTGATCTTATTGAAACATATAAGATTATGAGGGGGCTCGACAGGGTGGATGCAGAGAGGATGTTTCCACTGATGGGGTAGACTAGAACTAGGGGCATAGTTTCAGAATAAGGGGCCGTCCATTTAAAACTGAGATGAGGAGGAATTTCTTCTCTCCGAGGGTTGTAAATCTGTGGAATTCTCTGCCCCAGAGAGCTGTGGAGGCTGGGTCATTGAATAAATTTAAGGCGGAGAGAGACAGATTGTTGAGCGATAAGGGAGTGAAGGGTTATGGGGAGCGGGCGGGGAAGTGGAGCTGAGTCCGTGATCAGATCAGCCATGATCGTATTAAATGGCAGAGCAGGTTCGAGGGGCCGAATGGCAGACTCCTGCTCCTATTTCTTACGTTCTTATGTCCTAAGACAGACATCGCCATTT
Source organism: Pristiophorus japonicus (assembly GCF_044704955.1). Taxonomy (NCBI): domain Eukaryota; kingdom Metazoa; phylum Chordata; class Chondrichthyes; family Pristiophoridae; genus Pristiophorus; species Pristiophorus japonicus. The sequence goes on from NC_091996.1 coordinate 98,938,159, forward strand.
TTGCACGAAATAATCTGGTGGGGTTGCCATGGGGAGCTCGTGTCTGGGGCAGGGAGGGGCTGTGGTTCTTGTGCTGAAACCAATAGTTCTTTGTCTGCTGTTGCAACTGATATCCATCGGTTGTGCCTGTGGAATGTGATAGAACCAGATCAGATCCGTTCACAAGGCATGCAGCTCAGGCCATCGGGACGTAAGGCAAAGAGCAGCAACGTGTGTCACAGCTGTGGTGAGGTAGGAGGGCAATCCGTTAGCTCTGTCAGAGACACAACTAACTGGCTAGGGGGAAGTGTGAGGCCATGGGAGTTGGTGTTGTTACAGGGGGTGGGGTATAATGCCCCTGAGCAAATCTCACACCGGGTCCTAACACACACCGGGTCCCCCTCTCCCATCGGCCATCCCGCCCATCCAACAACGCCTCAACTTTCTCCTCCTTGTGTTCAAATCCCCCCCCGACCCATACCCCGCCCCCCGGCCTCATACCCCACCCCACCCCCCCGCCCCATACCCCGCCCCCCCGGCCTCATACCCCACCCCACCCCCCCCGCCCCCCGGCCTCATACCCCACCCCACCCCCCCGCGCCCCCCGGCCTCATACCCCACCCCGCCCCCCAGCCTCATACCCCACCCCACCCCCCCCGTCCCATACCCTCCCCGCCCTCCGGCCTTATACCCTGTCCCCCGGCCTCATACCCCGCCCCGCACCCCCCCGGCCTCATACCCCGCCCCCCCCCGGCCTCATACCCCCCCCGGCCTCATACCCCGCACCGCCCCCCCCCGGCCCCATACCCCGACCCCCCGGCCTCATACCCCACCCCATACCCCGCCACCCCTCCGGCCTCATACCCCCCCCGCCCCACCCGGCCCCATACCCCGCCCCCCCCGGCCTCATACCCCCCTGGCCTCATACCCCACCCCGCCGCCCCCGGCCCCATACCCCGACCCCCCGGCCTCATACTCCCCCCCCCGGCCCCATACCCCGCCCCCCCGGCCCCATACCCCGCCCCGCCCCCCCCGGCCCCATACACCGCACCCCCCCGGCCTCATACCCACCCCGCCCCCCCCTGGCCTCATACCCCGCCCCGGGCCCCATTCCCCGCCCCGCTCCCCCCCCGGCCCCATACCCCGCACCACCCCCCCCCGGCCCCATACCCCGACCCCCCGGCCTCATACCCTGCCCCACCCGGCCTCATACCCCACCCCGCCCCCCCGGCCTCATACCCCACCCCCCCCCCAGCCCCATACCCCGCCTCCCCGGCCCCATACCCCGCCCCCCCCAGCCCCATACCCCGCCCCCCCCAGCCCCATCCCCCCCCCGGCCTCATACCCCGCCCCGCCCCCCCGGCCTCATACCCCGCCCTGCCCCCCCCCCGGCCCCAAATTGTGATTACTATGGGCCCTGAGAAACACCCTGGGATGTTTTACTGTGACAAAGCTGCTATATAAATGAATGTTGTTGTTGTTGTGGGTGAGAAGTTCGAATTGGTATAGGGGTGGGGATTATATAGGTATAGGGTGGGGATTATATAGGTATAGGGGTGGGGATTATATAGGTATAGTGGGTGGGGATTATATTGGTATAGGGTGGGGATTATATTGGTATGGGGTGGGGATTATATAGGTATAGGGGGTGGGGATTATATTGGTAGAGGGTGGGGATTATATAGGTATAGGGGTGGGGATTATATAGGTATAGGGGGTGGGGATTATATTGGTAGAGGGTGGGGATTATATAGGTATAGGGGTGAGGATTATATTGGTATTGGGTGGGGATTATATAGGTATAGGGTTGGGGATTATATTGGTATAAGAGGTGGGGATTATATTGGTATGGGGTGGGGATTATATAGGTATGGGGATGGGGATTATATTGACAGTGTCAGCCGTGGCTCAGTGGGCAGCACTCTTGCCTCGGAGTCAGAAGGTTGTGGATTTGAGTCCCACTCGAGGGAGCTGAGCACGTAAGTCAAGCAGTGTGTGAGGATGCGGCTGTAAGTGGGGATCCGATAGTCAGGATGACAGTTCTGCTATTGTCGAGGTAAGGCCCAGATGGTGTGTTGCCCACCTGGGGCCAGGGTAAGGGACATCGCATCCTGCTGGGAGGTGGGGAAGAGTCAGAGCTCGTGGTGCCACAGAGGGAGGAAGAGAGCTGGGGTCTCACAGTCAGAGTTAACGGAGCTCGGGAGGAAGTTAGTAATCTCTGGATTACTCCCAGTGCCATAAAACAGGAGGATCTCGAGGGTCAATGTATGGCTCGAGGCATGGTTTAAAAGAGTCCTGCGACATTGGGACCATTTCTGGGGCAGGCTTGACCTGGTCAAGATCGCTCGCTGGCTTCAAGACGGAAAGCAGTGATTGGGAGTAAAGGATAGCGAATCACAGTGGCCGAAGGTGGCACTGGTGTTCCACCAGGATCAGCGCTGGGACCACTGTTGTTCACAATTTTTATTAACCACTTAGACTTTGGTATCAAAAACACAATTTCTAAATTTGCGGATGACCCCAAATTGGGGGATGGCCAACACTGAGGTGGGCTGTAACAAGTTACAGGGGGACATTAATAAACTTGTAGAATGGGCAATAACTGATCAATGAAGTTCAACACAGATAAATGTGAGAGATTACACTTTGTAGGAAGAATAGGGAGGTTGATTGTTACTGGGAGGGTGCGAGTCTGGGTGGGGTAGAGGAACAAAGGGATCTCGGAGGATAAATACACAAATCAAAATTATGAAAGCATGGATACAGAGAGAATGTTTCCACTTGTGGGGAAGATCATCATCGTAGGTGCTCCCTCGTATCGAGGATGTCTTGCTTCCACACCAAAAAGGGATGAGTACACAGGTGTTTCAGTGAAGGACCTAATATTCCGGATCCCGAACTACATCCTGAAGGGTGGAAGATGCCTGTGGGTGGATTGTTTAACGTGGGGTGACCGTTGCACACCAGCCACCACACGGGCTTGACAGAGCGAGGTCTGGGTCCAGGGGCAAGGGTTAACCATGCTGCCCCTGGGCCCCTGGCCCTGAACTCATGCCTCCCCTGGGCCCCGATCACTAGAGGCCATCAATATAAGATAGTCACCAAGAAATCCAATGGGGAATTCAGAAGAAATTTCTTTACCCAGAGAGTGGTGAGAATGTGGAACTCGCTGCCACAGGGAGGAGTTGAGGTGAATAGTATCGATGTATTTAAGGAGAGGCTGGATAAACACATGAGGGAGAAGGGAATCGAGGGTTAAGCTGATAGAGTTAGAGGAGGAAAGACAGGAGGAGGCTCAAGTGGAGCATAAACGCCGGCATGGACTGGTTGGGCCGAACGGCCTATTTCTGTGCCGTATATCCCGTGTAATCTGATGTAAGATGGAGGGATTAGCCAGTTAGACCAGTTAGCCTAACATCTGTGGTTGGGAAAATGTTGGAGTCCATTATTAAAGAAGCAGTAGCAGGACATTTGGAAAAACATAATTCGGTCAGGCAGGGTCAGCATGGATTTATGAAGGGGAAGTCATGTTTGACAAATTTGCTGGAGTTCTTTGAGGATGTAACGAACAGGATGGATAAAGGGGAACCAGTGGATGTGGTGTATTTGGATTTCCAGAAGGCATTTGACAAGGTGCCACATAAAAGGTTACTGCACAAGATAAAAGTTCAAGGGGTTGGGGGTAATATATTAGCATGGATAGAGGATTGGCTAACTAACAGAAAACAGAGAGTCGGGATAAATGGGTAATTTTCTGGTTGGCAAATAGTAACTAGTGGGGTTCCACAGGGATCAGTGCTGGGGCCTCAACTATTTAGAATCTATATTAATGACTTGGATGAAGGACCGAGTGTAATGTAGCCAAGTTTGCTGATGATACAAAGATGGGTGGGAAAGCAAGTTGTGAGGAGGACACAAAACATCTGCAAAGGGATATAGACAGGCTAAGTGAGTGGGCAAAAATTTGGCAGGTGGAGTATAATGTGGGAAAATGTGAGGTTATCCACTTTGGCAGAAAAAATAGAAAAGCAAATTATAATTTAAATGGAGAAAAATTGTAAAGTTCTGTAGTACAGAGGGACCTGGGGGTCCTTGTGCATGAAACACAAAAAGTTAGTACACAGGTACAGCAAGTAATCAGGAAGGCAAATGGAATGTTGGCCTTTATTGCAAGGGGGATAGAGTATAAAAGCAGAGAAGTCCTGCTACAACTGTACAGGGTATTGGTGAGGCCACACCTGGAGTACTGCATACAGTTTTGGTCTCCGTATTTAAGGAAGATTATACTTGCATTGGAGGCAGTTCAGGGAAGGTTCATTAGGTTGATTCCGGAGGCGAGGGGTTGACTTATGAGGATAGTTTGAGTAGGTTGGGTCTGTACTCATTGGAATTCAGAAGAATGAGAGGTGATCTTATGGAAACATACAAGATAATGAGGGAGCTTGACAAGGTGGATGCAGAGAGGATGTTTCCACTGATGGGGGAGACTAGAACTAGGGGGCACAGTTTCAGAATAAGGGGCTGCCCATTTAAAACTGAGATGAGGAGGAATTTCTTCTCTCAGAGGGTTGTAAATCTGTGGAATTCTCTGCCCCAGAGAGCTGTGGAGGCTGGGTCATTGAATATATTTAAGGTGGAGATAGACAGATTTTTGAGCGATAAGGGAGTGAAGGGTTATGGGGAGCAGGCAGGGAAGTGGAGCTGAGTCCATGATCGGATCAGCCATGATCTTATTAAATGGCGGAACAGGCTCGAGGGGCCGAATGGCCGACTCCTGCTCCTATTTCTGATGTTGCACCTCAGCACAGCTGGGCCCAATATCCGTGTGGGCAGGTTAACTGGTGCAGTGGGGAAAGGGTTAAATGAATTTGGCAGGGGCTGGGCCCCAAGATGAAGCATTATAAAGTAACAGCAAGGACCGGGAGAGACAGTCAGAGTTATAAATAATCCAGAAATAGACGTGATCACCCAAAATACAAAGAGCTCTATGTTAGATCCGGTGGGCATGTGTCTAAATGCAAACTGTTTGGTTGATAAAGCTGGTGAGCTGCGGGCGTAAATAGTCACATGGAAATATAATGGAGCAGCAATAACTGAGGCCTGGCTCAGGAAAGGTGCTGAATATTCCAGGCTGCAAGGTATTCAGCAAAGACAGGGAAGGAGAAACAGGAGGTGTAGCAGTTTTGATTAAACAACAACAGTATCGCACCTTTAACACAGTGACACGTCCCATGGTGCTTCACAGGAGTAGGGTGAGGTTTTTATAATTTGACACCGAGCCACATAAGGAGAAATTAGCGCAGGTGACCAAAAGCTGGGTCAAAGAGGGAGGATTTAAGGAGCGTCTTGAAGGAGGAAAGAGAGGTGGAGAGGCGGAGAGGTTTAGGGAGGGAGTTCCAGATTGGGGCCCCGGCAACAGAAGGCCCCGTCTGCTCTCTCAGGTGGATGTAAAAGGTCCCATGGCCACTATTTGAAGAAGAGCAGGGGAGTTCTCCCCGGTGTCCTGGGGCCAATATTTATCCCTCAATCAACATAACAAAAAACACAGATTATCCGGCCATTATCACATTGCTGTGTGTGGGAGCTTGCTGTGCACAAATTGGCTGCCGTGTTTCTCACATTACAACAGTGACTACACTCCAAAAGTACTTCATTGGCTGTAAAGTGTTTTGAGACATCTGGTGGTTGTGAAAGGCGCTATATAAATGCAAGTCTTTCTTTCTCACCAAAAAACGTAATCAAGTTAGTCAAACACGATTTGCCCTCAACAAATATTTACCCAGAGAGGGGTGAGAATGTGGAACTCGCTGCCACAGGGAGGGGTTGAGGTGAATAGTATCAATGCATTTAAGGGGAGGCTGGATAAACATATGGGGGAGAAGGGAATAGAGGGTTATGGTGATAGATTTAGATGGGGAAAGACGGGAGGATGCTCGAGTGGAGCATAAACACCGGCACGGACTGGTTGGGCTGAATGGCTTGTTTCTGCGCCGTATATCCCGTGTAATCCGATGTAATCCATCGTAAATCTGTGCTGGTTCTCTTTGATTAGTCGGTGCTTGTCCAAGTGAGTGTTAATTTTATCTCGGATTACTGTTTCTAAAAGCTTCCCCCACCACCGACGTTAAACTGACTGGCCGACAGTTGCCGGGTTTATCCCTCTCTCCTCTTTTGACCAAGGGAGTAGCATTTGCAATGCCCCGGTCCTCTGGCACCGCCGCTGTATCCAATCGGGATTGGACGATTGTAGTCAATGCCTCTGCGATTTTCCCACTTACTTCGCTCAATGTCCGGAGATGCACCGAGTGACTTATCCACCGTACACACTGCCCGTCTTCCTAGCACCTCCCCCTTATCTATTTTTATTCCTTCCAGTATCTCGACAGCTTCCTCATTTACCCCAGCTTTGAACAAAACCCTCTTCCTTGTTCAATACCGATGGAAAGTACCCATTTAGTACCTCAGCCTCCACCAATCTCCTTCCTGCTTCCAAATTGGCCCACATCTCCACTGACAATCCTTTCACTGGGCCTATTGAAGGCCTTTTGCATTCACTTTGAAGATATCTGCCAATCTATTCTCATACTGCTTCTTTGTCTCTTATTTCCTTTATCAGTTCCCCTCTGCACTTTTGATATTCAGCCTGGTACCATCAAGCTGACATTTGATGTATGCTCTTTTTTTCTGCTTCAGCTGTGACTCAGTGGGCAGCACTCTCGCCTTGGAGTCAGAGATCGAGAGTTCGAGTCCCACTTCAGAGACTTCAGCACAAAAATCTAGGCTAACACTCCCAGTGCGGTGCTGAGGGAGTCATCATCATCAGAGGCAGTCCCTCGGAATCGAGGAAGACTTGCTTCCAGTCTTAGCATGAGTCCTTAGGTGGCTGAATAGTCCAATACGGGAACCACAGTCCCTGTTACAGGTGGGACAGACAGTGGTTGAGGGAAGGGGAGGGTGGGACTGGTTTGCCGCACGCTCCTTCCGCTGCCTGCGCTTGGTTTCTGCATGCTCTCGGCGACGAGACTCGAGGTGCTCAGCGCCCTCCCGGATGCACTTCCTCCACTTAGGGCGGACTGGTCTTTGGGCCAGGGACTCCCAGGTGTCGGTGGGGATGTTGCACTTTATCAGGGGGGCTTTGAGCGTGTCCCTGTAACGTTTCCTCTGCCCACCTGGGGCTCGCTTGCCGTGTAGGAGTTCCGAGTAGAGCGCTTGCTTTGGGAGTCTCGTGTCTGGGGACATGCGGACAATGTGGCCCCGCCCAGCAGAGCTGGTCGCGTGTGGTCAGTGCTTCGATGCTGGGGATGTTGGCCTGGTCGAGGACGCTAACGTTGGTGCATCTGTCCTCCCAGGGGATTTGCAGGATCTTGCGGAGACATCGTTGGTGGTATTTCTCCAGCGACTTGAGGTGTCTACTATACATGGTCTGTGTCTCTGAGCCATACAGGAGGGCGGGTATTACTACAGCCCTGTAGAACATGAGTTTGGTGGTAGATTTGAAGGCCTGGTCTTCAAACATTCTCTTCCTCAGGCGGCCGAAGGCTGCACTGGAGGCGATGTTGGATCTCGTTGTCAATGTCTGCTCTTGTCGATAAGAGGCTCCCGAGGTATGGGAAATGGTCCATGTTGTCCAGGGTCACTCCGTGGATCTTGATGACTGGGGGGCAGTGCTGTGTGGCGGGGTCAGGCTGGTGAAGGACCTTTGTCTTACGGATGTTTAGCGTAAGACCCATGCTTTCATACGCCTCAGTGAATATGTCGACTATGTCCTGGAGTTCAGCCTCTGAATGTGCACAGACGCAGGCATCGTCTGCGTACTGTAGCTCAATGCCAGAGGTTGGAGTGATCTTGGGCCTGGCCTGGACACGGCGAAGGTTGAACAGCTTCCCACTGGTTCTGTAGTTTAGTTCCACTCCAGCAGGGAGCTTGTTGACTGTGAGGTGGAGCATGGCAGCCAGGAAGATTGAGATGAGGGTTGGGGCGATGACACAGCCCTGTTTGACCCCGGTCCGGATGTGGATTGGGTCTGTGATGGATCCGTGGGTAAGGATCACGGCCTGCATGTCATTGTGGAGCAGGCAGAGGATGTTGACGAACTTTTGGGGGCATCCGAAACGGAGGAGGACGCTCCATAGACCCTCGCGGCTGACAGTGTCAAAGGCCTTTGTAAGATCGAAGGCCATGTATAAGGGCTGGCCCTGCTCCCTGCATTTTTCCTGCAACTGTCGCGCTGCAAAGATCATGTCCGTTGTACCCTATTGAGGACGAAATCCTCACTGTGACTCCGGGAGGAGCTCCTCAGCTACAGGGAGAAGACGGTTGAGGAGAACTCTAGCAACAACTTTCCCAGTGGCTGATAACTGAGATTCCTCTGTAGTTAACGCAGTCGGACTGGTCCCCTTTTTTAAAGATGGTCACGATCACTGCATCTCTGAGATCTCCCGGCTTGTTCTCCTCCCTCCAGATGAGAGAGATGAGGTCGTGTATCCGCGCCAACAGCGCCTCTCTGCCATACTTTAGCGCCTCAGCAGGGATTCCATCCACTCCCGTAGCCTTGTTGTTCCTAAGCTGTTTTATGGCCTTTTCTACCTCGTGCAACGTTGGGGTCTCGCTGAGGTAATGGCGGGTCGCATGTTGCGGGATGGAGTCGAGAACACTCGAGTCAAAAGCAGAGTCTCGGTTGAGGAGATCCTCGAAGTGCTCCTTCCAGCGGGCCCTGACTGCCTCGGTGTCCCTGATGAGTGTTTCCCCGTTCTTGGCCAGCAGTGGGGTGGGGCCTTGGGAGTTTGGGCCGTAGGTGGCCTTGACTGCGGTGAAGAATCCTCGCACATCATGGCTGTCGGCCAGCTGCTGTATCTCCTGGGCTTTCTCCATCCACCACCTGTTCTTTAGGTCCCGGGTTTTTTGTTGAACCTCAACCTTGAGCCGTCTGTAATACTGCTTTGCTGCTCCCGAGTTGGGTTGTTGTTTAAGGCTCAGAAAGGCCCTGCGCTTGCGATCTATTAGCTCTTGGATCTCCTGGTCATTCTCATCAAACCAGTCCTGGTGTTTCCTGGTTGAGTGACGGAGTGTCACTTCACAGACACTGGTTATGGAGACCTGGAGGGCAGACCAAGTGCTGTGGGCACTCTGCGTCTCGGGGTCATCAAGGCACGCCAGGTAAGCTGTGAGACGTTGACTGTATAGGGCTTTCTTAGCTGGGTCTTTGAGTGCCCCGGCATTGACTGTTTGCGGAACTAATTCTGCTGTCGTCACCGCTTTAGGGCTATGTTAATGTCGATGATGGATTGGATTAGGTGGTGGTCCGTCCAGCAGTGGTCAGCTCCTGTCATGGCGCGGGTGATGCACACATCCTTGCGATCCCTGGCTCGGACAATGACATAGTCAAGCAGGTGCCAGTGTTTGGTGCGAGGGCGTTGCCACGATGCCTTGTATTTGTCCCTCTGGCGGAACACGGTGTTGGTGATGACAAGGTCGTGTTCTAGACATTTTGTCAGGGGTAGGGTACCGCTGAGGGAGTGCCGCACCGTCAGAGGGGCAGTACTGAGGGAGCGCCGCACCGTCAGAGGGGCAGTACTGAGGGAGCGCCGCACTGTCGGAGGGGCAGTACTGAGGGAGCGCCGCACTGTCGGAGGGGCAGTACTGAGGGAGCGCCGCACTGTCTGAGGGGCAGTACTGAGGGAGCGCCGCACCGTCAGAGGGGCAGTACTGAGGGAGCGCCGCACTGTCGGAGGGGCAGTACTGAGGGAGCGCCGCACTGTCAGAGGGGCAGTACTGAGGGAGTGCCGCACTGTCGGAGGGGCAGTACTGAGGGAGCGTCGCACTGTCGGAGGGGCAGTACTGAGGGAGCGCCGCACTGTCGGAGGGGCAGTACTGAGGGAGCACCGCACTGTCGGAGGGGCAGTACTGAGGGAGCGCCGCACTGTCGGAGGGGCAGTACTGAGGGAGCGCCGCACCGTCGGAGGGGCAGTACTGAGGGAGAGCCGCACTGTCGGAGGGGCAGTACTGAGGGAGCGCCGCACTGTTAGAGGGGCGGTACTGAGGGAGTGCTGCACTGTCGGAGGGGCAGTACTGAGGGAGTGCTGCACTGTCGGAGGGGCAGTACTGAGGGAGAGCCGCACTGTCGGAGGGGCAGTACTGAGGGAGCGCCGCACTGTTAGAGGGGCAGTACTGAGGGAGCACCGCACTGTCGGAGGGGCGGTACTGAGGGAGGGCCGCACTGTCGGAGGGGCAGTACTGAGGGAGTGCTGCACTGTCGGAGGGGCAGTACTGAGGGAGTGCTGCACTGTCGGAGGGGCAGTACTGAGGGAGCGCCGCACTGTCGGAGGGGCAGTACTGAGGGAGAGCCGCACTGTCGGAGGGGCATTACTGAGGGAGTGCTGTACTGTCGGAGGGGCAGTACTGAGGGAGAGCCGCACTGTCGGAGGGGCATTACTGAGGGAGTGCTGTACTGTCGGAGGGGCAGTACTGAGGGAGCGCCGCACTGTCGGAGGGGCAGTACTGAGGGAGCGCTGCACTGTCGGAGGGGCAGTACTGAGGGAGAGCCGCACTGTCAGAGGCGCCGTCTTTCGGACGAGACGTTAATCCGAGGCCCCGTCTGCTCTCTCAGGTGGATGTTAAAGATCTCATGGCCTCTATTTCGAAGAAGAGCAGGGAAGTTCTCCCCGGTGTCCTGGGGCCAATATTTTTCCCTCAATCAATGTCACTAAAACAGATTACCTGGTCATTATCATGTAAGCTATGTGTGGGAGCTTGCTGTGCGCAAATTGGCTGCTGCGTTTCCCATATTACAACAGTGACTACACTTCAAAAGTACTTCATTGGGTCTAAAGTGCTTTGGGACGTCCGGTGGTCGTGAAAGGCGCTATATAAATGCAAGTCCATCTTTCTAGCTCTGTAATATTTTCTTTGCTTTCTTGTGAAGCCATTGTTTTCGGTCCCCGCCATAAACTCCGTTCCTTAGCCACTGACTCCATCCCTCTTCCCAACTCCTGTCTGAGGCTGAACCAGACTGTTCGCAACCTCGCTGTCCTAACCCGCACCCAGTCCCGCTCACCAATCACCCCCTGTGCTCACTGACCCGTATCCTAACTCGCACCAAGCCCCACTCACCAATCACCCCCTGTGCTCGCTGCCCTGTGTCCTAACCCGCACCCAGTCCCACTCACCCATCACCCTCTGTGCCCACTGACCCGTGTCCTAACCCGCACCGAGTCCCGCTCACCAATCACCCCCTGTGCTCACTGACCCGTGTCCTAACCCGCACCGAGTCCCGCTCACCCATCACCCCCTGTGCTCGCTGCCCCGTGTCCTAACTCACACTGCCCTGTGTCCTAACTCACACCCAGTCCCACTCACCAATCACCCCCTGTGCTCGCTGCCCCGTGTCCTAACTCACACCCAGTCCCACTCACCCATCACCCCCTGTGCTCGCTGACCCGTGTCCTAACTCGCACCAAGTCCTGCTCACCCATCACCCCCTGTGCTCACTGCCCCGTGTCCTAACTCGCACCAAGTCCTGCTCACCCATCACCCCCTGTGCTCGCTGACCCGTGTCCTAACTCGCACCAAGTCCTGCTCACCCATCACCCCCTGTGCTCGCTGACCCGTGTCCTAACTCGCACCAAGTCCTGCTCACCCATCACCCCCTGTGCTCGCTGACCCGTGTCCTAACTCGCACCAAGTCCTGCTCACCCATCACCCCCTGTGCTCACTGCCCCGTGTCCGAACTCGCACCGAGTCCCGCTCACCCATCACCCCCTGTGCTCGCTGACCCGTGTCCTAACTCTCACCGAGTCCCACTCACCCATCACCCCCTGTGCTCGCTGACCCGTGTCCTAACTCTCACCGAGTCCCACTCACCCATCACCCCCTGTGCTCACTGCCCCGTGTCCTAACTCGCACCAAGTCCTGCTCACCCATCACCCCCTGTGCTCGCTGAACTACATTGGTTCCCGGTTAAGCAACACCTTGATTTCAAAATTCTCATCCTTGTTTTCAAATCCCTCCATGGCCCTCGCCCCTCCCTATCTCTGTAATCTCCTCCAGCCCCACAAACCCCCGAGATGTCTGCGCTCCTCTAATTCTGCCCTCTTTTCCATCCCCCGATTTCCATCGCTCCACCATCGGTGGCCGTGCCTTCTGTTGCCTGGGCCCCAAGCTCTGGAACTCCCTCCCTCTCTCTCCTCCTTCAAGACGCTCCTTAAGGCTGTTCAGAGAAGGCTCACGAGGTTGATTCTGGAGATGAGGGGGTTGACTTTTGAGGAAAGGTTGAATAAGTTGGGCCTCTACTCATTGGAATTCAGAAGAATGAGAGGTGATCTTATCGAAATGTATAAGATTATGAGGGGGCTCGACAATGTGGATGCGGAGAGGATGTTTCCACTGATGGGGGAGACTAGAACTAGGAGCTCTTTCAGAGTGCTCAACAAAAATATATTCCAGTGAAAAAGAAGGGCGGTAAGAGAAGGGATAACCAGCCGTGGATAACCAAGGAAATAAAGGAAAGTATCAAATCAAAGACCAATGCGTATAAGGTGGCCAAGGTTAGTGGGAAAATAGAAGATTGGGAAAATTTTAAACGACAGCAAAGAATGACTAAGAAAGCAATAAAGAAAGGAAAGATAGATTACGAAGGCAAACTTGCGCAAAACATAAAAACAGATAGTAAAAGCTTTTACAGATATATAAAACGGAAAAGAGTGACTAAAGTAAATGTTGGTCCCTCAGAAGATGAGAAGGGGGATTTAATAATGGGAAATGTGGAAATGGCTGAGACCTTCAACAATTATTTTGCTTCGGTCTTCACAGTGGAAGATACAAAAACCATGCCAGAAATTGCTGGTCACAGGAATGTGGGAAGGGAGGACCTTGAGATAATCACTGTCACTAGGGGGGTAGTGTTGGACAGACTAATGGGATTGAAGGTAGACAAGTCCCCTGGTCCTGATGAAATGCATCCCAGGGTATTAAAAGAAATGGCGGAAGTTATAGCAGATGCATTCGTTATAATCTACCAAAATTCTCTGGACTCTGGGGAGGTACCAGCGGATTGGAAAGCAGCTAATGTAACGTCTCTGTTTAAAAAAGAGGGCAGACAAAAGGCAGGTAACTATAGGCTGGTTAGTTTAATATCTGTACTGGGGAAAATGCTTGAAACTATCATTAAGGAAGAAATAGCGGGACATCTAGATAGGAATAGTGCAATCAAGCAGACACAGCATGGATTCATGAAGGGGAAATCATGTTTAACTAATTTACTGTAATTCTTTGAGGATATAACGAGCATGGTGGATAGAGGTGTACCGATGGATGTGGTGTATTTAGATCTTCAAAAGGCATTCGATAAGGTGCCATACAAAAGGTTACTGCAGAAGATAGAGGTACGCGGAGTCAGTGGAAATGTATTAGCATGGATAGAGAATTGGCTGGCGAACAGAAAGCAGAGAGTCGGGATAAATGGGTCCTTTTTGGGTTGGAAATCGGTGGTTATTGGTGTGCCACAGGGATCGGTGCTGGGACCTCAACTGTTTACAATATACTTAGATGACCTGGAAGAGGGGACAGAGTGTAGTGTAACAAAATTTGCAGATGACACAAAGATTAGTGGGAAAGCGGGTTGTGTAGAGGACACAGAGAGGCTGCAAAGAGATTTAGATAGGTTAAGCGAATGGGCTAAGGTTTGGCAGATGGAATACAATGTCGGAAAGTGTGGGGTCATCCACCTTGGGAAAAAAAACAGTAAAAGGGAATATTATTTGAATGGGGAGAAATTACAACATGCTGAGGTGCAGAGGGACCTGGGGGTCCTTGTGCATGAATCCCAAAAAGTTAGTTTGCAGGTGCAGCAGGAAATCAGGAAGGCGAATGGAATGTTGGCCTTCATTGCGAGAGGGATGGAGTGCAAAAGCAGGGAGGTCCTGCTGCAACTGTACAGGGTATTGGTGAGGCCGCACCTGGAGTACTGCGTGTAGTTTTGGTCACCTTACTTAAGGAAGGATATGCTGGCTTTGGAGGGGGTACAGAGACGATTCACTCGGCTGATTCCGGAGATGAGGGGGTTACCTTATGATGATAGATTGAGTAGACTGGGTCTTTACTTGTTGGAGTTCAGAAGGATGAGGGGTGATCATATAGAAACATTTAAAATAATGAAAGGGATAGACAAGATAGAGGCAGAGAGGTTGTTTCCACTGGTCGGGGAGACTAGAACTAGGGGGCACAGTCTCAAAATACGGGGGAGCCAATTTAAAACCGAGTTGAGAAGGAATTTCTTCTCCCGGAGGGTTGTGAATCTGTGGAATTCTCTGCCCAAGGAAGCAGTTGAGGCTAGCTCATTGAATGTATTCAAGTCACAGATAGATAGATTTTTAACCAATAAGGGAATTAAGGGTTACGGGGAGTGGGCGGGTAAGTGGAGCTGAGTCCACGGCCAGATCAGCCATGATCTTATTGAATGGCGGAGCAGGCTCGAGGGGCTAGATGGCCTGCTCCTGTTCCTAATTCTTATGTAAGGGGCATGATCTTAGAATAAGGGGCCGCCCATTTAAAACTGAGATGAGGAGGAATTTCTACTTTCAGAGGGTTGTAAATCTGTGGAATTCTCTGCCCCAGAGAGCTGTGGAAGCTGGGACATTGAATATATTTAAGGTGGAGAGAGACAGATTTTTGAGCGATAAGGGAGTGAAGGGTTATGGGGAGCGGGCGGGGAAGTGGAGCTGAGTCCATGATCGGATCAGCCATGATGGTATTAAATGGCGGAGCAGGTTCGAGGGGCCGAATGGCTGACTCCTGCTCCTATTTCTCATATTCTTAAAACCTACCTCCTTCACCTGCGCTAATTTCTATTTTAGCGTCTCGGTGTCAAATTGCTTTCGCACAACAGTCCTGTGACGCGCCCGGAGGCCATTTCACTACATTAAAGGCACGATATGAACACAAGTTGTTCTTGATAGACTGGAGAAGCTGTTGCCCTTAGAGCAGCGAAGACTAAGAGGAGATTTGACAGAGGAGTTTTAAATCACGAAAGGTTTCGATTGAGTAACTAGAAAGAAGCTGGAAGGGAACGTGTGACAGAAAGTAAACCAGCTCCTTTCTCGTGGAACCCGAGGCTATCTAACCAGCCAGTCGCTTGAGCGACACATAAGAATGGTTGCTATGGCAACAGACAACAGCAGAGTCACACAAATGATGGACGACACTATAATGGCCCTGGGCACATGCTCGGAGATAACCTCCTGGAAACTAATAACCAGATATCGTCAGAGGAGATAACAACAAAGGCTAAAGAACGCAAGGGGTCTGCAAGGCGATTCGTGGGGCTCAGGGTCACAACAGTTCTGGATACAGGCCACACTGGCATCCCAGGGCCCTGAGAGCATCTCCGGCAATGTGTAAGTATTTACAGAGGGTCCCCGGGAGTGTGTCAGTATTTACAGGGGGTCCCCGGAAGTGTGTCAGCATTTACAGGGGATCCCCGGGAGTGTGTCAGTATTCACAGGGGGTCCCCAGGAGTGTGTCAGTATTTACAGGGGGTTCCCGGAAGTGTGTCACTATTTACAGGGAGTCCCCGGGGAGTGTGTCAGCATTTACAGGGGGTCTCCGGGAGTGTGTCAGTATTTACAGGGGATCCCCGGGAGTGTGTCACTATTTACAGGGAGTCCCCGGGGAGTGTGTCAGTATTTACAGGGGGTCTCCGGAAGTGTGTCAGTATTAACAGGGGGTCCCCAGGAGTGTGTCAGTATTTACAGGGATTCCCCAGGAGTGTGTCAGTATTTACAGGGGCTCCCCGGGAGTGTGTCAATATTTACAGGGGGTCCCTGGAGTGTGTCAGTATTTACAGGGGGTCCCCGGGGAGTGTGTCAGTATTTACAGGGGGTCCCCGGGAGTGTGTCAGTATTTACAGGGGGTCTTCGGGAGTGTGTCATTATTTCCAGGGAGTCCCCGGGAGTGTGTCAGTATTTACAGGGGGTCCCCGGGAGTGTGTCAGTATTTACAGGGGGTCCCCGGGAGTGTGTCAGTATTTACAGGGGGTCCCCGGGAGTGTGTAAGTATTTACAGGGGGTCCCCGGGAGTGTGTCAGTATTTACAGGGGGTCCCCGGGAGTGCGTCAGTATTTACAAGGGGTCCCCGGGAGTGTGTCAGTATTTACAGGGGGGTCCCCGGGTGTGTGTCAGTATTTACAGGGGGTCCCCGGGAGTGTGTCAATATTTATAGGGGGTCCCCGGGAGTGTGTCAATATTTACAGGGGGTCCCTGGAGTGTGTCAGTATTTACAGGGAGTTCGTCAGTATTTACAGGGGGTCCCCAGGAACATGTCAGTATTTACAGGGAGAGCCCGGGAGTGTGTCAGTATTTACAGGGGGTCCCCGGGGGTGTGTCAGTATTTACAGGAGGTCCTCAGGAGTGTGTCAGTATTGACAGAGGGGTCCCCAGGAACATGTCAGTATTTAGAGGGGGTCCCCGGGAGTGTGTCAGTATTTACAGGGGGTTCCCGGGAGTGTGTCAGTATTTACAGGTCTCCGGGAGTGTGTCAACTCCCTCTACACTGTCCCATCAAACACTCCCAGGGCAGGTACAGAGCCGGGTTAGATACAGAGTAAAGCTTCCTCTACACTGTCCCATCAAACACTCCAGGGCAGGTACAGGGGGTTAGATTCAGAGTAAAGCTCCCTCTACACTGTCCCATCAAACACTCCCAGGGCAGGTACAGCACAGGGTTTGATATAGAATAAAGCTCCCTCTACACTGTCCCATCAAACAATTCCAGGGCAGGTACAGTACGGGTTAGATACAGAGTAAAGCTCCCTCTACACTGTCCCATCAAACACTCCCAGGGTAGGTACAGCACAGGGTTTGATATAGAATAAAGCTCCCTCTACATTGTCCCATCAAACAATCCCAGGGCAGGTACAGTACGGGTTAGATACAGAGTAAAGCTCCCTCTACACTGTCCCATCAAACACTCCCAAGGGAGGTACAGCACGGGTTAGATACAGAGTAAAGCTCCCTCTACACTGTCCCATCAAACATTCCCAGGGCAGGTCCAGGGGGTTAGATACAGAGTAAAGCTCCCTCTACACTGTCCCATGAAACACTCCCAGGGCAGGTACAGCATGGGTTAGATACTGAGTAAAACTCCCTCTACACTGTCCCATGAAACACTCCCAGGGCAGGTACAGCACGGGGTTAGATACAGAGTAAAGCTCCCTCTACACTGTCCCATCAAACATTCCCAGGGCAGGTCCAGGGGGTTAGATACAGAGTAAAGCTCCCTCTACACTGTCCCATGAAACACTCCCAGGGCAGGTACAGCATGGGTTAGATACTGAGTAAAACTCCCTCTACACTGTCCCATGAAACACTCCCAGGGCAGGTACAGCACGGGGTTAGATACAGAGTAAAGCTCCCTCTACACTGTCCCATCAAACACTTCCAGGGCAGGTCCAGGGGGTTAGATACAGAGTAAAGCTCCCTCTACACTGTCCCATCAAACACTCCCAGGGCAGGTACAGGGGGTTAGATACAGAGTAAAGCTCCCTCTACACTGTCCCATCAAACACTCCCAGGGCAGGTACAGGGGGTTAGATACAGAGTAAAGCTGCCTCTATACTGTCCCATCAAACACTCCCAGGGCAGGTACAGGGGGTTAGATACAGAATAAAGCTGCCTCTATACTGTCCCATCAAACACTCCCAGGGTAGGCACAGCACGGGGTTAGATACAGAGTAAAGCTCCTTCTACACTGTCCAGTCAAACACTCCCAGGGCAGGTCCAGGGGGTTAGATACAGAGTAAAGCTCCCTCTACACTGTCCCATCAAACACTCCCAGGGCAGGTACAGGGTGTTAGATACAGAGTAAAGCTCCCTCTGCACTGTCCCATCAAACACTCCTAGGTCAGGTACAGGGGGTTAGATACAGAGTAAAGCTCCCTCTACACTGTCCCATCAAACATTCCCAGGGCAGGTACAGGGGTTCGATACGGAGTGTGCTGATTTATATGTGGTGCGACACTGCTGCCTGGTGGCAGAACGGATTATTAATGTCATTAAAACTCTTCACACTCCGGCATTTAAACATTGTCCCTGCTGAAGGTGCTATCTGACTAAGTAAATCCCAATTGTCGCTCACATCTCCAAACTCTTCGATACTTTATTGCCTAAATAAGCAACAAACTCCCTTTTCAGCACCTAAATCCCCACCACACCAGATTTATTTTAATTGGATTTGCCGTTCAGCCATGATGTATTGAATGGCGGAGCAGGTTCGAGGGACCAAATGTCCGTCTCCTGCTCCTATTTCTGATGGTCTTATGTTCCTCTGGCTTCTCCTCTTGAGACTCACTCCCTCTCATAAGAACATAAGAACATAAGAATTAGGAACAGGAGTAGGCCATCTAGCCCCTTGAGCCTGCTCCGCCATTCAACAAGATCATGGCTCTCAGGGGAAAGGGGATAGGGGAGTTCTCCCTACTGTCCTGGGGCCAAAATTTTATCCCTCAACCAACATCACCAAAACCACATATTTTGTTTCTGTTAACTAATCATTATCACATTGCTGTTTGTGGGAGCTTGCTGTGCGCAAATTGGCTGCTGCGTTTCCCACATTGCAACAGTGACTACACCCCAAAAGTACTTCATTGGCTGTAAAGCGCTTTGAGACGTCCGGTGGTCATGTACGGTGCTATATAGAAACATAGAAACATAGAAAATAGTTGCAGGAGTAGGCCATTCGGCCCTTCGAGCCTGCACCACCATTCAATAAGATCATTCCCTCATTCCCCCTTTCCTGCTTTCTCTCCATACCCCTTGATCCCTTTAGCCGTAAGGGTCATATCTAACTCCCTCTTGAATATATCCAATGAACTGGCCTCAACAACTCTCTGCGGCAGGGAATTCCACTGGTTAACAACTCTCTGACTGAAGAAGTTTCTCCTCATCTCAGTCCTAAATGGCCAACCCCTTATCCTAAGACTGTGTCCCCTGGTTCTGGACTTCCCCAACATCGGGAACAATCTACCCGCATCTAACCTGTCCAGTCCCGTCAGAATCTTATATGTTTCTATGAGATCCCCTCTCATCCTTCTAAACTCCAGTGTATAAAGGCCCAGTTGACCCAGTCTCTCCTCATATGTCAGTCCTGCCATCCCGGGAATCTGTCTGGTGAACCTTCGCTGCACTCCCTCAATAGCAAGAACGTCCTTCCTCAGATTAGGAGACCAAAACTGAACACAATATTCCAGGTGAGGCCTCACTAAGGCCCTGTACAACTGCAGTAAGACCTCCCTGCTCCTATACTCAAATCCCCTCGCTATGAAGGCCATATAAATGCAAGTTCCTTCTTACTAAGCAACACCCAGCTCTCTAGTCAGCGAGACCTGATCATTCTTATAACTTAAATAATAATCATTGATAAACCCAATGGGGAATTCAGGAGAAACTTCTTTACCCAGAGAGCGGTGAGAATGTGGAACTCGCTGCCACAGGGAGGGGTTGAGGCGAATAGTATCGATGTATTTAAGGGGAGGCTGGATAAACACATGGGGAGAAGGGAATCGAGGGTTATGGGGATGGTGGAGATGAGGAGAGTTTGGGAGGGGGTGGGTGTGGAGCATAAACCCCGGCACACACCCGAGTGACATGGTTCTGGGCTGTAACTATTTTGTATTTCTGCTCTGCAATTCGCCTTATCAGTGCTCTGTTTATCGCATTTTGGTTTTGTTCAGGGTTTATGACACTTATCTGTCTGTTTCTCTCACAGGCAGGTCAAAGTGTGAAGTGCAGAGCCTGTGCCTGGCTGGGGTGAGTCTTGCTGCCTGCCCTGGGAATCCACTTGTCGGGTGACTGCCCTCCTGTGTTTCCGCAAGACCCTGTCAGCCCCAGCGCGGGTTAAACGCGCATCAGCTCAGGTAAACCCGAGGGAGGCTTTCTTGCTCGGTGCCTGTGGGCGCGAGGAGCATTCCGCGGTTCGGATCGAAGAGGCGGACTGGGTTTCATTGAGTCAGAGGCGGGCGGGGAGAGGCACAGCGCACTCAGTTCTCTCTCGGTCTCGGTCGGCGTTGCTGGGCTCGGTGTCATCATCAAAGCACAACTGAAGCAGTGAGAATCGGTGTCGGGGCGATGGGCAGTGCGGTACTGGTCAGTGCTGGGGGGACCTGTGCTGGGGTCAGGGGTCGGGGGTCAGGTGTTGGGGTCAGGGGTCGGGGGCAGATGTCGGAGTCAGGGGTCGGGGCAGATGTTGGGGTCAGGGGTCAGGTGTTGGGGTCAGGGGACGGGGGTCAGGTGTCGGAGTCAGGGGCAGATGTCGGAGTCAGGGGTCGGGGGCAGTTGTTGGGGTTCACGCTGCATCTCACGCCGGTTGTGTTCTGTGCTTTCCACCCAGGAGCGTTGGTGAAGATCGAACTGCTGATCGAAGGATGCCATTGCGGAGCCTGATTGAGAA
>NC_091996.1:98996521-99011521 GCF_044704955.1 Pristiophorus japonicus
GTGCCGTGCAACAAATTTTTAAGCCGGTTCACAGACTCCCAGGCCGCCTGCAATTTCTGCGGTCTGGAGGAGTCCGTGTTCCATGTTTTTATTCAATGCACGAGGTTGCAGCCCCTGTTCCATTATTTGAAGGGGCTGCTCCTGAAATTCTGGCTGCACTTCAGTCCCACTCTCCTGATCTTTGGGCACCCTGTGCGGAGGGGAGCGGGTAGGTCCGAGGGCCTCCTCGTAGGACTGCTCCTGGGCACGACCAAGGGTGCCATCAGCCGGTCCAGGCAGCGGGCGGTCGAGGGGGTCGTTCAACCTGACTGCCTGCCTCTCTTCCGCTCTTACATCCGGTCCAGGGTGTCCTTGGAGATGGAGCACGCGGTGTCCACCGGTACGCTCGCGGCCTTCCGCGAGAGGTGGGCACCGGAGGGACTGGAGTGCATCATCACGCCCGGCAACCAAATTTTAATTTGATTTTACGTTTTAAAGTTTAATTTGTTTTAATTGCCGGTGCTTTTAGTGTCCCCCTCCCCTTTTATAGGGGGCACTGGAAAAAGGCAAAAATTTGATTTTAGTGCCCAAAAAAAAAAGAAGAAAAAAAAAAAGGGCCTTGTAAATGTCTGGTGTGTCATCCAGGTCGGGTGGCACGGATAAATGTTTTATGTTTTGCAGGTAGACTCTAAAAGAGTTTCAGCTGGATAACGTTGGTTGGCAAGATAAGACATTCCTACCTGGGTCACAGCCGTGGTTCAGAGGGCAATATTCTCACCCCCCTGAGTCAGAGGGTTGTGTGTTTAAGCTCCTACGCTAGGAACTTGAGCACAAAGTCCAGACTGACGGAGCTGCCGTCTTTCAAACGAGGCGTTAAACCGAGGCCCCATCTGCTCTATCTTGGGCGGATGTAAAAGATCCTGTGGCCACTATTTTGAAGAAGGGCAGGGGAAGTTATCCCCGGTGTCCTGGTGGTAAAGGATCGCTAATGGTTTTACCGCCTGCTCTCGGAAAATTTAGCACCACGGCCGTGAATGTCGGTTGAGTTTAAATGCCTGGCCCTGCAGAGTCTCCCAGATCGGGACGTCGGTGAATGTGCAGCGCTCTCTGTTAACACTGTGCACAAGAACTTTGGTCGGTTCGCTTCACTTACCGCCCGCCGCTATTCAGGCCACAAAATGGCAGGCACTCAGCCCTGCCCGAGGGGCGCTATTCCAAGGGACAAGCAAGCCGTTGTTTGTCGGGGACGCTATCCGTCGATGTTGTTTCCGCGGCCTTGACTTCCTCTGCTGCCTGGCCTTGCCACTGATGTGAAATTTAGCATTTTTCCGATGATGCACAGGAGCTCCGAGTTACTCTCCCCTTTTAAGCGCTGGTCAGCGTGGTGGATTTCAGAAAACCCAAACTCCGTTAGCGCTCCCGCGTTAGCGCCCTCAGTGACCTGGGGGACGCTGACTTCAGCTCACCACCGCCCTCTTATGGCACCAAAACTGAATATCCCGGTCGGCAGGGCTAACAATCGGCTGGCGTTAAGTGAGTGGTCAAAAATCTGGCAGAGGGAAAGTGTGAGGTGATCCACTTTGGTAGGAAAAATCAAAGAGCAAGTTATTATTTAAATGGGGAAAGATTGCAAAGTGCCGCAGTACAGCGGGACCTGGGGTACTTGTACATGAAACACAAAAGGTTAGTCTGCAGGTACAGCAAGTGATCAGGAAGGCCAATGGTATCTTGGCCTTTATTGTAAAGGGGATGGAGTATAAAAGCAGGGAAGTCTTGCTACAGTTATACAGGGTATTGGTGAGGCCACACCTGGAGTACTGCGTGCAGTTTTGGTTTCCATATTTACGAAAGGATAGACTTGCTTTGGAGGCAGTTCAGAGAAGGTTCACTCGGTTGATTCCAGAGATGAGGGAGTTGACTTATGAGGAAAGGTTGAGGAGGTTGGGCCTCTACTCATTGGAGTTCAGAAGAATGAGAGGTGATCTTATGGAAACGTATCAGATTATGAGGGGGCTCGACAAGGTGGATGCAGAGAGGATGTTTCCACTGATGGGGGAGACTAGAACTAGGGAACATGGTCTTAGAATAAGGGGCCGCCCATTTAAAACTGAGATGAGGAGGAATTTCTTCTCTCAGAGGGTTGTAAATCTGTGGAATTCTCTGCCCCAGAGAGCTGTGGAGGCTGGGTCATTGAATATATTTAAGGTGGAGATAGACAGATTTTTGGGCGATAAGGGAGTGAAGGGTTATGGGGAGCGGGCGGGGAAGTGGAGCTGAGTCCATGATCAGATCAGCCATGATCGTATTAAATGTCGGAGCAGGCTCGAGGGGCCGAATGGCCGACTCCTGCTCCTGTTTCTGATGTTCTTATCGACCAGGTGACGTTACCGCCTCAAAATGGCCGGCAAGGAGTGTTTTGCCCCGCGCCCAGCAGTCTCAGTCTGTGTCTCACCACTTTCTCTTTTGGTGTCTTCCAGGAGGTCGTCGGGTGAACTGGGTCAGGAGGTGGACGATGTGGAGATACATGAGGGATTACTTCCCAGTGTCGGTGCGTTCACCTTTCTCAATTCACAATCCCTTCCACTCCAGCGCACTCAGTGTCACTGAACTGATCGACAGACGCTCAGCCTGAGACCCTGCCACTGGGGAGGCCCATCCTCCCACAAAACTGCTCCTCTCCAACCTCCAGTCTCCCCCTCACTCCCAGCTCTCCCTCTCCCCCTCCCTCTCGCTCCCCCTCCCGCTCACTCTCCCTCCTTTTCCCTCTCTCCCTCTCGCTCTCCCAGCTCTCCCTCTCCCCCTCCCCCCTTTTCCCTCTCTCCCCTCTCTCCCTCTCGCTCTCCCTCTCTCCCTCTCCCTCTCGTTCTCCCTCTCTCTCTCTCCCTCTCACTCTCCCTCTCGTTCTCCCTCTCCCTCGGGGTTGAGGCGCAGATCAGCCACGTCCAGCATTTATATAGCGCCTTTCACGACCACCGGACGTCTCAAAGCGCTTTACAGCCAATGAAGTACTCTTGGAATGTAGTCACTGTTGTAATGTGGGAAACGGGCAGCCAATTTGCGCACAGCAAGCTCCCACACACAGCAATGTGATAATGACCCAGATAATCTGTTTTTTATGTTGATAGAGGGATAAATATTGGCCCCAGGACACCGGGGATAACTCCCCTGCTCTTCTTCAAACTAGTGGCCATGGGAACTTTTACATCCACCTGAGAGAGTAGACGGGGCCTCGGTTTAACGTCCCATCCGAAAGACGGCACCTCCGACAGTGTGGAGCTCCCTCAGTACTGACCCTCCGACAGTGCGGCGCTCCCTCAGTACTGCCCCTCCGACAGTGCGGCGCTCCCTCAGTACTGCCCCTCCGACAGTGCGGCTCTCCCTCAGTACTGCCCCTCCGACAGTGCGGCGCTCCCTCAGTACTGCCCCTCCGACAGTGCGGCGCTCCCTCAGTACTGCCCCTCCGACAGTGTGGCGCTCCCTCAGTACTGCCCCTCCGACAGTGTGGCGCTCCCTCAGTACTGCCCCTCCGACAGTGCGGTGCTCCCTCAGTACTGCCCCTCCAACAGTGCGGCACTCCCTCAGTACTGCCCCTCTGACAGTGCGGCACTCCCTCAGTACTGCCCCTCCGACAGTGCGGCGCTCCCTCAGTACTGCCCCTCCAACTGCGCAGTGCTCCCTCAGTACTGCCCCTCCAACTGCGCAGTGCTCCCTCAGTACTGCCCCTCTGCCAGCGCAGTGCGGCGCTCCCTCAGTACTGCCCCTCCGATAGCGCAGTGCGGCACTCCCTCAGTACTGCCCCTCCGATAGCGCAGTGCGGCACTCCCTCAGTACTGCACCTCCGACAGCGCAGTGCGGCACTCCCTCAGTACTGCACCTCCGACAGCGCAGTGCGGCACTCCCTCAGTACTGCACCTCCGACAGCGCAGTGCGGCGCTCCCTCAGTACTGCACTGGGTGCGTCGGCCTGGATTTATGTGCTCGAGGCCCTGGAGTGGGACTTGAACCCACAATCTTCTGACTCAGAGACGAGAGTGCTGCTCACTGAGCCACCATGACCTAAGTGAATGGCGGAACAGGCTGGAGGGGCTGAATGGCCTCCTGCTGTTCCTGCGTTCCCATTACTGTCTCATATCAAGGTTCGCACCTCCGAGCAATGAAGCACTCCCCCAGCACTGCACGAGATTGTGTGTTCAACATAGAAAGGACGATAGGACCAGGGAGCGGCCATTCAGCCCCTCGAGCCAGCTCCACCCATCAGGGCTGATCTGTACCTCAGCTCCACCAATCAGAGCTGATCTGTACCTCAGCTCCATCTGCCCGCCTTAATACCTTTGGCCAATAAAATATATCCAGCTCTATTCTGACATTCCCAATTGACCCCCGACCTCAGCAACTTTTGCGGGGAGAGCGTTCCCGATTCTCACTGCCCTTTGTGTGAACAAGTGTTTCCTGACATCGCCCCTGAACGGCCGGGCTGTTCTGGACTCCCTAGCCCCAGAGGGTATGGGATGTCTCTATGTACCCGAGCGAATACTTTAAATCATCTTAAACCCTTCAATGAGAACACCTCTTCCTACTCTACAAGCTCGGTCTGTGCAACCTTTGAAGCCCCGGGTGTCCTGATAAATCAGCACCGCTCACCCTCTGAGGCCAATATATCCTTGCTGACGGGCAGGGCTCGAACCCTTGTCCTTCTGACACACTTTGAGCCCTGACATGGGGCCAGCCAGCCATTCCTCGTCAGCGGTTTCAGGTTATCGGTTCCTCGTGTGGAGAACTGCGCAGTTAGCAGGGTGGAGCAGGACTGATGAACCTTTGCTCAGGTGATAAAGAGGATGATACTGTGAAGGCGGCCTTGATCCATCGAGTTAAACATTGCCGACAGAGGAAGTTTACTGCCTGGAGACACAGACAGTCTGAACGGTTGGAGCTGGTGAAATGAATCAGGGGGGATGGGCTTTTATACGCCCTCATTCACACCGCGAAGTGGGTTGAAAAACAGGTATTCCTGGTGACCCGCTATGATGTATTTGTTCCGTGGGTTCTTTGCTTCAGAATTAACAGCAACACATTGCTATTGAGAACCAGCAAAGGTTTAACAATCTCTCTACACATTACCAGTTCATCCACCAGGCTCACAACCACCTGCCCCATCGTGGATCCCCCGAACCCAACTGGCCGGGGTTTTATTGAGTCTTGTAAACGTCATGTGACTGGCTAAGCCACTCCCAACTTAACAGCTCCACCAATCCGTGAGCATCCGTGGCGGTGTGTACTTAACACCCGCCCCTTCCGATTTTCAGCCGCATCTCTACTTAGGTGGCCAGTGCTCCCGCCCGAAACTGGCTGGGGGCCTAATTGATAGATGCAAATAGGGGTCGTGACCCCCCTCTCCCCCGTTGTCAACCAGCGCTGCTCCCTCAACCCGCCCACAAACCTACCGCTTGCATTCATACGGCGCCTTCATCATAGTAAAACCATCCCAAGGTGCATCACAATAGCCGTATCAGGCGATATTAGGAAAGGTGAGGGAGGTTTTAAGGAGCGCCTTGAAGGAGGAGAGAGGCGGAGAGGTTTAGGGAGGGAGTTCCAGGGCTTGGGGCCCAGGCAACAGAAGGCACGGCCACCGATGGTGGAGCGGTGGGAATTGTGGATACGCAAGAGGCCGCAACTGGAGGAGTGCGGAGATCTCTGCGGGAGGGGGGGGTTGTTTACATACGATTGAACACAGTCAGAGTGTGACACCTTCTAACTGTTGGCATGCAGAGCGTGACGCACAAGCAGTGGCGCAGGAAGTCAGGTCAAGGTGCACAGGAAGTGTTCCGGTGCACCTTAGCCGGACTTCCTGGGTCACTGCTTTTTGCGACCCTTCTACCCCTTTAATCTCTGTTTTATCTCCAGCTGGTGAGGACTGCTGAGCTGAGCCCCAAGAAGAATTACGTGCTGGGGTACCACCCCCACGGGATAATGTCGATTGGCGCCTTCTGCAACTTCTGCACTGAGGCCACTGACTTCTCCAAGGTCTTCCCGTCCATCACCCCCTACACAACAACATTGCATGGACTCTTCCGGATCCCTATCTACAGAGATTACATCATGAGCGGAGGTACTGCGGACCGGCGCTCCCTCGAAGCGAGGGTGACTTTGTTCCACCAAAAAAAGGGATGAGTTCTCAGGTGTTTCAGTGAAGGACCTAATATTCCGGATCCCGAACTACATCCCGAAGGGTGGAAGATGCCTGTGGGTGGATTGTTTTAACGTGGGGTGACCGTTGTACACCAGCCACCACACAGGCTTGACAGAGCGAGGTCTTGGTCCAGGGGCAAGGGTTAACCAGGACGGCTGGAGACCTGCTCTGCTGCACGGACCCAGTGCGCCCACATATCGCAGTGTGGGCCGGGCCCGTGCTGCCCCTGGGCCCTCACCTCTCCTGGGCCCCAAACTCACTTCGCTCCGCGATCACTGGCCACTCCCTTGCCCCCGACCTCGTCCTGACCTCTCCCCGACCTCGCCCTGACCTCGCCCCGACCTCGCCCCGACCTCGCCCCTGACCTCTCCCCGACCTCGCCCTGACCTCGGCCCGACCTCGCCCCTGACCACACCCCGACCTCGTCCTGACCTCTCCCCGACCTCGTCCTGACCTCTCCCCAACCTCGCCCCGACCTCGCCCCTGACCTCGCCCTGACCTCGGCCCGACCTCGCCCCTGACCTCACCCCGACCTCGTCCTGACCTCTCCACGACCTCGTCCTGACCTCTCCCCAACCTCGCCCTGACCTCGCCCCGACCTCGCCCCGACCTCGCCCCGACCTCGCCCCTGACCTCGCCCCGACCTCGCCCCGACCTCGCCCCGACCTCACCGCTCCTGCTGTACCTGCCCACGCTCCAGTCAGCGAGCTGGGTTATGGTGACATCACTCTTCACTGCTCTCGCCCTCCTACACCAGCTCGAGCTGTACCCAGCAGATGGTATGTTCCTTTTATGGCGCCGACCATTAATGGACAGTTTGTTGACGTAAATTCCACATCCTCTTTATTCCCTTTCTTTAAGGTGGGACGCAGGTCCCACAAGGAGGCATCACCTGATGCCTCAAACCAGGTGCCCATTCATCGACACTTGATCGACACGCTACCCACCACCTTCAACACTCACTCCCTCCACCACCTCCAACACTCACTCCCTCCACACCTCCAACACTCACTCCCTCCACCACCTCCAACACTCACTCCCTCCACCACCTCCAACACTCACTCCCTCCACCACCTCCAACACTCACTCCCTCCACCACCTCCAACACTCACTCTCTCCACTACCTCCAACACTCACTCCCTCCACACCTCCAACACTCACTCCCTCCACACCTCCAACACTCACTCCCTCCACCACCTCCAACACTCACTCCCTCCACCACCTCCAACACTCACTCCCTCCACACCTCCAACACTCACTCCCTCCACCACCTCCAACACTCACTCCCTCCACCACCTCCAACACTCACTCTCTCCACTACCTCCAACACTCACTCCCTCCACACCTCCAACACTCACTCCCTCCACACCTCCAACACTCACTCCCTCCACCACCTCCAACACTCACTCCCTCCACCACCTCCAACACTCACTCTCTCCACTACCTCCAACACTCACTCCCTCCACACCTCCAACACTCACTCCCTCCACACCTCCAACACTCACTCCCTCCACCACCTCCAACACTCACTCTCTCCACTACCTCCAACACTCACTCCCTCCACACCTCCAACACTCACTCCCTCCACACCTCCAACACTCACTCCCTCCACCACCTCCAACACTCACTCCCTCCACCACCTCCAACACTCACTCCCTCCACACCTCCAACACTCACTCCCTCCACCACCTCCAACACTCACTCCCTCCACCACCTCCAACACTCACTCCCTCCACCACCTCCAACACTCACACCCTCCACCACCTCCAACACTCACTCCCTCCACACCTCCAACACTCACTCCCTCCACCACCTCCAACACTCACTCCCTCCACCACCTCCAACACTCACTCCCTCCACCACCTCCAACACTCACTCCCTCCACCACCTCCAACACTCACTCTCTCCACCACCTCCAACACTCACTCCCTCCACCACCTCCAACACTCACTCCCTCCACCACCTTCAACACTCACTCCCTCCACCACCTCCAACACTCACTCCCTCCACCACCTTCAACACTCACTCCCTCCACCACCTCCAACACTCACTCCCTCCACCACCTTCAACACTCACTCCCTCCACCACCTCCAACACTCACTCCCTCCACCACCTCCAACACTCACTCCCTCCACCACCATCAACACTCACTCCCTCCACCACCTTCAACACTCACTCCCTCCACCACCTCCAACACTCACTCCCTCCACCACCTCCAACACTCACTCCCTCCACCACCTCCAACACTCACTCCCTCCACACCTCCAACACTCACTCCCTCCACCACCTCCAACACTCACTCCCTCCACCACCTCCAACACTCACTCCCTCCACCACCTCCAACACTCACTCCCTCCACCACCTCCAACACTCACTCCCTCCACCACCATCAACACTCACTCCCTCCACCACCTTCAACACTCACTCCCTCCACACCTCCAACACTCACTCCCTCCACCACCTCCAACACTCACTCCCTCCACCACCTCCAACACTCACTCCCTCCACCACCTCCAACACTCACTCCCTCCACCACCATCAACACTCACTCCCTCCACCACCTTCAACACTCACTCCCTCCACCACCTCCAACACTCACTCCCTCCACCACCTCCAATACTCACTCCCTCCACCACCGGCGCCCCCTGGCTGCAGTGTGCACCATCTACAAGATGCACTGCAGCAACTCGCCAAGGCTTCTTCGGCAGCACCTCCCAAACCCGCGACCTCTACCACCTAGAAGGACAAGGGCAGCAGGTACATGGGAACACCACCACCTCCACGTTCCCCTCCCAGTCACACACCATCCCGACTTGGAAATATATCGGCCGTTCCTTCATCGTCGCTGGGTCACAATCCTGGAACTCCCTCCCTAACAGCACTGTGGGAGCACCTTCACCACACGGACTGACAGCACTGTGGGAGTACTGTAAGAGGTGGTTTTCAGGGGGTCATCTTTCCCTTCTGACCTTATATGAGCGGTTCCCACACAAGAGATTAATGTGCAAAGTTAAAGCACATGGGATTGGGGGTAGTGTGCTGACATGGATTGAGAACTGGTTGTCAGACAGGAAGCAAAGAGTAGGAGTAAATGGGTACTTTTCAGAATGGCAGGCAGTGACTAGTGGGGTACCGCAAGGTTCTGTGCTGGGGCCCCAGCTGTTTACATTGTACATTAATGATTTAGATGAGGGGATTAAATGTAATATCTCCAAATTTGCAGATGACACTAACTTGGGTGGCAGTGTGAGCTGCGAGGAGGATGCTATTAGGCTGCAGAGTGACTTGGATAGGTTAGGTGAATGGGCAAATGCATGGCAGATGAAGTATAATGTGGATAAATGTGAGGTTATCCACTTTGGTGGTAAAAACAGAGAAACAGACTATTATTTGAATGGTGACAGATTAGGAAAAGGGAAGGTGCAACGAGACCTGGGTGTCATGGTACATCAGTCATTGAAGGTTGGCATGCAGGTACAGCAGGCGGTTAAGAAAGCAAATGGCATGTTGGCCTTCATAGCGAGGGGATTTGAGTACAGGGGCAGGGAGGTGTTGCTACAATTGTACAGGGCCTTGGTGAGGCCACACCTGGAGTATTGTGTACAGTTTTGGTCTCCTAACTTGAGGAAGGACATTCTTGCTATTGAGGGAGTGCAGCGAAGGTTCACCAGACTGATTCCCGGGATGGTGGGACTGACCTATCAAGAAAGACTGGATCAACTGGGCTTGTATTCACTGGAGTTCAGAAGAATGAGAGGGGACCTCATAGAAACGTTTAAAATTCTGACGGGGTTAGACAGGTTAGATGCAGGAAGAATGTTCCCAATGTTGGGGAAGTCCAGAACCAGAGGTCACAGTCTAAGGATAAGGGGTAAGCCATTTAGGACCGAGATGAGGAGAAACTTCTTCACTCAGAGAGTGGTGAACCTGTGGAATTCTCTACCACAGAAAGTAGTTGAGGCCAATTCATTAAATATATTCAAAAGGGAGTTAGATGAAGTCCTTGCTACTCGGGGGATCAAGGGGTATGGCGAGAAAGCAGGAATGGGGTACTGAAGTTTCATGTTCAGCCATGAACTCATTGAATGGCGGTGCAGGCTAGAAGGGCTGAATGGCCTGCTCCTGCACCTATTTTCTATGTTTCTATGTTCCGAAGCACTCCCACACCCTTGGTTCTAGACACTGGAATTATGAAGGGACTGTGACAGATTTGGACAGACAATCGGTTTCAAGGTAGGAAGCAGGTATGGCTTTATTGTGTTTAAAAGGAAGTAAAAGGCACACCTTTAATAACACACACAGACCATACACAATGAGGGGTACAACACATTGAATAAAATGTCAAATTACAGCCTGTGGGGAAAAGAATACAGCTTAAACTCTAAATGGGGTAAAGAGGAGAATGCAGATACATTTACACAAGTTATCCCAGCCTCTCCCCTCCCAATTCCCCTAACGAAGTTATAGCTCTGGGGGTTCAGGGGCCATGCTCACCAATTTCCTTTTGACAGTTCCAACTCCGGGGTTGGCCTTAGTTGTCCACGTTCTGTAGTCTGTGCCCCTTGGTAGCGTAGGACCAGCTTGCAGAGTGGAAAATCTTCGGTTTTTCTTCGGTTTTGTCGGGTTGGTTCCGGTTGACTGTTTGATTGGTCGCGATGGCCCACAACTTTCCGATAGTGGTTTTGAAAGCCTGTTTGCTGTCGTGGTGCTGTCCTTCTGGGTTTTAGAGATTCTTTTCGCCGATGTTTCGGGGTCCCACTTTTCGAGGCTGGTGTAGAACTTATGCAACGAGTCTGCTAACTTAATAGTGTCTCTAGAAGCATCCCTAACTGCCAGAACAGGCTTCAATTATACTAAAACAGGCTTCCTTATCTTTGCGCCAAATCAGTTCTTGGGCTTTGTTTAAACTGTTCTGTCCATTGATTTTCAAATGTCTCCTTAGTCAGTGTTTTTGGTGGGCTAGTCAGCAGTAACTCGATTAGGGTGTGAGAATGTGCTATCACTGGTTTTGCATTGTTTTTGGATTGTCCAGTTTCCTGACCATCTCGTTGGGCCCATGATTTCCTTTGTGCTTGATTGAGTAATTTGATTGTCTCTTCGGGGGTGAATTGGTGCTGCATAGTTCCCCCAGACAGTCTGGGATCCTTAATACACAAATTTGCTTCACAGAGGTTAGCCCCTGTATTCGGTAACTCTTTTTCGCAGCCAAAATGTTGTAGAATCTTAAAATTGATATGCTCCTTCCCCTAGATGTTTAGGGGATCTCAGGCTTCTGTAATTTAGCTCCATTTTGAATTCCCTTTCCCATGAGTCCAAACACTGGGGGGGGGTCTCCATGAATGCGTCCCCTTTTATCCCCCGCCGGCCTCGTCTGCCCCTTTAAACTCATTTTAAAAGTCCAGAAAGGGATTCTTCTCCTCTGCAGCGAAATATTGGTAAATTCTACAGCACCTTCACCACACGGACTGCAGCGGTTCAAGAAGGGGGCTCACCACCACCTTCTCAAGGGGCCATTCGGGAGGGGCAATAAATGCCGGAGTGAGTGTTGAAGGTGGTGGGTAACGTGTCGATCAAGCGGCTGCTTTGTCCTGGATGGTGTCGAGCTTCTCGAGTGTTGTTGGAGCTGCAACTCATCCAGGCAAGTGGGGAGTGTTCCATCACACTCCTGACTTGTTCCTTGTAGATGGTGGGAAGGCTTTGGGGAGTCAGGAGGTGAGCACTGGCCGCAGAATACCCAGCCTCTGACCTGCTCTTGTAGTCACAGTATTTATGTGGCTGGTCCAGTTAAGTTTCTGGTCAATGGTGACCCCCAGGATGTTGATGGTGGGGGATTCGGTGATGGGAATGCCGCTGAATGCCAAGGGGCGGCGGTTAGACTCTCGCTGCCTGGCACTTGGTGATGCAGAGGATCGACTGGGACGATATTTCTCTGCGAGCCGAGACTTGCAGACACAAGCTGCTGAAGTATTTCCCTCCCTTTTCCCCCAGGTGGGTGCTCGGTGAGCAGGTCCAGCCTCAACCATCTCCTGTCGAAGAGCGGGACAGGCAATGCCGTGGTGATCGTGGTCGGAGGGGCAGCGGAGTCCATGAGTGGCAGACCCGGCGAGCACGCGGTCTTACTCAAGAACAGGAAAGGGTTCATCCGCATGGCTGTACAACACGGGTACGTAGAGCAACATCTCCTTAATAAGATCGTAAGAAATAGGAGCAGGAGTCGGCCATTCGGCCCCTCGAGCCTGCTCCGCCATTCAATAAGATCATGGCTGATCCAATCATGGACTCAGCTCCACTTCCCCGCCCGCTCCCCATAACCCTTCACTCCCTTATCGCTCAAAAATCTGTCTATCTCCACCTTAAATATATTCAATGTCCCAGCCTCCACAGCTCTCTGGGGCAGAGAATTCCACAGATTTACAACCCTCAGAGAAGAAATTCCTCCTCATCTCAGTTGTAAATGGGAGGCCCCTTATTCTAAGATCATGGTCCTAGTTCTAGTCTCCCCCATCAGTGGAAACATCCTCTCTGCATCCACCTTGTCACGCTCCCTCAGAATCAGCCACTTGTCGAATGCTTGGGATTTGAACAGCTGTCGATCAGGACTCTCCCTCAGACTCCCAAATTGGGCACTGAGCCAGGCGCGGAGTGAGGGGTGGGGAGGTGGGGTCAGGGGCTGGGGTTGGTGGGTGGGGTTTGGGGCAGGAGTGGGGTTAGAGACTGGGGATGGAGGTGGGGTTAGGGGCTGGGGTGGGGAGGTGGGGTTAGGGGCAGGGGGAGGTGGGGTTAGGGGCTGGGGTGGGGAGGTGGGGTTAGGGGCAGGGGTGGGGTTAGAGACTGGGGGTGGAGGTGGGGTTAGGGGGTTAGGCGCTGGTTGGGTGGGGTTAGGGGTTAGGGGTTGGGTGGGTGGGGTTAGGGCCTGGGGGGAGGTGGGGTTAAGCGCTGGTTGGGTGGGGTTAGGAGTGGGGGGAGGTGGGGTTAGGGGTTAGGGGTTGGGTGGGTGCGGTTAGGGGTGGGGGGAGATGTGGTTCGGGGTTGGGTGGGTGGGGTTAGGGGCAGGGGGAGGTGGGGTTAGGGCCTGGGGGGAGGTGGGGTTAGGGGTTAGGGGTTGGGTGGGTGGGGTTAGGGCCTGGGGATAGGTGGGGTTAGGCGCTGGTTGGGTGGGGTTAGGAGTGGGGGTAGGTGGGGTTAGGGGTTAGGGGTTGGGTGGGTGGGGTTAGGGGCAGGGGGAGGTGGGGTTAGGGCCTGGGGGGAGGTGGGGTTAGGGCCTGGGGGGAGGTGGGGTTAGGGGTTAGGGGTTGGGTGGGTGCGGTTAGGGGTGGGGGGAGATGTGGTTTGGGGTTGGGTGGGTGGGGTTAGGGGCAGGGGGAGGTGGGGTTAGGGCCTGGGGGGAGGTGGGGTTAGGGCCTGGGGGGAGGTGGGGTTAGGGCCTGGGGGGAGGTGGGGTTAGGGGGTTAGGGGTTGGGTGGGTGGGGTTAGGGGCTATTTGAAGAGAGTCCTTTGTGAAACATTTCTCCCTCGACCAAAACATGTTAATTGGGCAGTGCTGTTTGCTGGGCACAAATTGCCTGTGCGTTTCCTACATTACAACTGTGACTACACCCCAAAAGTATTTCATCAGCTGTAAAGCGCTTTGGGACATCCCGAGGTTGTGAAAGGCGCTATATAAATGCAAGGACTTTCATCTTCTTTTCTCTCGCTCCTCCTCCGATAAACATCAAAAGAAAGAAAGACTTGCATTTATATAGCGCCTTTCACAACCTCAGGTGTCCCAACGCACTTTACAGCCAATGACGTACATTTGGGGTGTAGTCACTGTTGTAATGTGGGAAACGCCAATTTGTGCACAGCAAGCTCCCACACACAGCAATGTGATAATGACCAGATAATCTGTTTTAGCGATGTTGATTGAGGGATAAATATTGGCCCCAGGATATCGGGGAGAACTCCCCTGCTCTTCTTCAAAATAGTGCCATAGGATCTTTTACATCCACCCGAGAGAGAGCAGATGGGGCCTTGGTTTAACGTCTCATCTAAAGATGGGCCCTCCAATAGTGCGGCGCTCCCTCAGTACTGCCCCTCCGACAGTGCAGCGTTCCCTCAGTACTGCCCCTCCAACAGTGCAACACTCCCTCAGTACTGCCCCTCCGACAGTGCAGCGTTCCCTCAGTACTGCCCCTCCAACAGTGCAACACTCCCTCAGCACTGCCCCTCCGACAGTGCGGCGCTTCCTCAGCACTGCCCCTCCAACAGTTCGACACTCCCTCAGTACTGCCCCTCCGACAGTGCGGGGCTCCCTCAGTACTGCCCCTCCGACAGTGCGGCTCTCCCTCAGCACTGCCCCTCCGACAGTGCGGCACTCCCTCAGTACTGCCCCTCCGACAGTGCGGTGCTCCCTCAGTACTGCCCCTCCGATAGTGCGGCACTCCCTCAGCACTGCCCCACCGACAGTGCGGCTCTCCCTCAGCACTGCCCCTCCGACAGTGCGGCGCTCCCTCAGCACTGCCCCTCCGACAGTGCGGCGCTCCCTCAGTACTGCACTGGGAGTGTCAGCCTGGATTTTGTGCTCGAGTCTCTGGAGTGGGACTTGAACCCAGGACCTCCTGACCCAGAGGTGAGGGTGCTGTCCACTGAGGCACAGCTGCACACATCCACTCTCTCTCTCGCTCCTCCCTCAGAGATAACGTTGTTCCTCCGCTCCTTTGCTCTGCAGGGCGGACTTGGTTCCCATGTACAGCTTCGGGGAGAATGACATCTTCGACCAGGTGATTTTTGCGCCGAACAGCTGGATGAGGTGGTTCCAATTGAAGTTCCAGAAGTACGTGGGCTTTGCGCCCTGCT